>NC_056743.1:659915220-659930220 GCF_019279795.1 Protopterus annectens | reverse complement strand
TTCTTTTGTAAGGGTATACATATGTACATGTATTAAAGTTTACTCAAATGATCAACTAAAGATGGACCCCTGCCCTCAAAAAAAAAAAAAAATATATATATATATATATATATATATATATATATATATATATATCTATATATATACATATATATATATATATATATATGTATATTTATATATATATATATATACACACACACACACACACACACACACATATATATATATAAAATTATCTATAGATATATATACACACACAAACATGACTTTAATATATTTTAATAACTTTCTTCTTTTCACTAAAGTGCCTATTGTATATTGTACTATCTTTGTTATCTCTAAATATTTCTGTTAAATTCTATGTAAAACCGACACTGTACCTGTCAATGTTGTTCTTGTTTTATTGGAGCTTTTCTCCCCGGGCCTCCACTGAAAATGGGCTCACACCCAAACGGACTATCCCTGTCAACAAATGTAAAATAAATAAATATACAAAATAAAATAAAAAAAAATGTTATTTGTACCTCATGCAGAGGTTTACATCAATCTATGAACAATACTAACCTGATGCTTCCACCACGGACACAGAGGTAGTAGGTACCAGGCCTGCACCTGCATTCAGTCCAGCACCTGGTATGAGGGTTTACTTCCTGTGAGCAGCAAGAAATGCTCCTCCACCTCTGTTAGTCATTCAAGTGTTGATATGCACCCCCCTGTGGTGCTCCTGTCCATTGCAATGTTGCATGCTTTCGGCTTTGCATAGAAGAGCATATCTATAACTCTTTGTACTTGTAAGGAACTAGCATGCCACCCATGAAATACATATCATTCACTATGCCTCTCTACTTCTAAGTACAAGAACTCTCAACAAACCAAAAAATAACGGGGAGACAAAGGACCAAAATCTGGGTCAGATTTTAAATATTGGTCTTATAAACTTAGAGCATTACTAGAATAATGAATTTTGCATTAACATGCTTTTTCTGAAAATGTGACCTCTGAAACTCGAATGTATGTCATTATTTAGTGACTTCGGTCTTCAGAGATTTGCCAGAAAATACAAATTGTATGATTAACAGACCAGAAATCTGGGCATGCTGTGAAACTCTAGATAGTTGAGACTTATGCACCATGCCCTGCCTTTTCTGACTCCTGGCCTACTGGTTTGCACCAGCTTTGGCTTTTAACTGCATGCCATGCATGTGCAGGTTGTGTGGTTGCATATCATTGTCCTGGCTTGTGAAAATCTCTGGGCACTGTATCACCTGTCTGGCCATACAAGTATTTGTATACCTGTAGATAAAACAGTCATTTTAGTGGGTATGTTTTATGTTATACCATGAATGTGTTACTTGACCATAGCTTCTTCCCATAGTAGTTCCCTGTATATCATGTGCAATTATCAATTTATACGTCCCACTCTAGGTATGTGATATTGTTACAATGCAAGTATATATGACCATAGCAATCCCTCACTCTATATGCCAGGTATCCCATGCAGTTTCCTATAGTCACAAGATCCTCCAACATGCATACATAAATTTTAAATTTGCCAGGTAAATGTGTGCTGACCTTGCACATGACATGTGAGGTGGTCTGAGTGCATCTCATCTACACCCATTGACATGTCTATCTCCTATGGAAACCACCACTATGTGTGCCGTACCTGAAGTGAAACACCTATATCTGGTCCTTTCACATGCCACTGTCATGCAAACAACACACTGATACAATCACTCCCTGATGGGTATCCAAGGTCTTGAAGGGCTGCAGTAGGTACATAACCAACCGAAAACTCCATCCTTTTCTCCCTAATGGTCCATGTTCATGACTCATTTACAACAGTTATAATAAATTATGATCATATGTTTGCAAAGCAGTCTTTCACAAGATGGTGATGATGCTTTATATTGTTCTAACACAGGGAAATTAGTATAATGGACAAATCAGGCCAGATAATGCTAAGGCCTTTGATTAATTTCCTGTGCACACCATACTAATCATAACTAGTAGCATGAGACACGTGATAGCTATGTTTGTATGAAAGGCCTGGGAATGTATATAGTGCTGTGGTGGGATCTATATCACGTATGACAACTTTGAACGTTATATGGTCGAGACCATATGTTCGAAGTTGTCATACTTAGAATACAAAAAAAAAAAAACAGGAACAACTTCCTGACAGTTGTAAGTTTCCCTCCACACCCCACAGCCCACACCCCACGCTGTTTAAATATACCAACTCCCAGACCACGCTACAGTTCTGTAAAGAAAAAATTCAACCCTTTATTTTGTTTTCTTTTTTTTTTTCTTTTTTTTTTAAGAGTTTGAAATTCTGTAAGTTCAAACATATAGGTTCGAACATATGGTGTTCGAACTTACAGAATTTCGACTACGTGATATAGACCCCTGTGGTGTTATGACATGTGATTCACAAATATGCTTTCGTAGTCATGGTGATACTTTACTTTAATTGATTGGGCCATTTAATTGGCAATGGCTGCTTCATCATCCATAGAACACAGGGCTCCAACATGATGTGCAAAGGAGAGCAGTGTTTTCCTTTTCTTCCTGCACAGAGACTCTATGTAGTACCTGGCACTAGGACATCAGGACTAGGACATTAGAATGGCCATTTTAAAAAGGTTGATGCCTGGTTTTAACTTACATGGCTGTTGTCTGATGCCATAGACATCACCTATACAAGGGACAAATGCAGCTATTTATACAATGAACTGAACTAGCATGAACCTAACTTACTCTACCAATGGGAGGCAGGCGTCCATGTGATGCACTCAAGAGATATATTGTAGTGTTTTTTTTTCATTTATGTCCTACTGTCTTAACTGTTGCTCACTTATGCTTGCAAGTACTTAATCTGTATTTCATCTCTTCAGGAGTGTCACTTAATCATGGTTGGCTGTCCAGAAGAAAGGAGCTGCTCTCCAGACAACAGGGTGTGTATGTGTTATGTAGCATTCCACTGACCAAGTGCAGGGGTATTAATGTCATGTGTGTGTGTGTGTGTGTGTGTGTGTGTGTGTGTGTCATAATTTTCTTCTCATTGCATCTCAGTTATGCAGTTCCAGTTGAGATAGAAGAGGAGGTATGACTGCACTGATGCAGAGGAAGAGAAAGTATGCTTGCACTGAGGCACAGGAGTATGAGGTATGACTGCACTGATGCAGAGGAGGAGGAGGTATGACTGCACGGAAGAAGAGGAGGAGGAGTTATAACTGCAATGAGGCAGAGATGGAGGAGTTATGACTGCACTGAGACAGAGGAAGAGGTATGACTATACTGAGGCAGAGAAGGAGGAGGTATGTCTGCATTTACTTCAGTTTTTGCCAACTAGTGCAGCTGACACTGAGCCATAAAGACCCTATAGGTCTATCTTTTAGGAGTGAAGCACTGGATCTTCTGCTGGAGGTGACTTGGGGGATGCCTTCTTTATCTGCCTTTCTGGAGTTGACTGAAGGATATTCTGCTGAAGGCAAATGAGATAGTCACTTGTTGTAGCTTGGCAGGAGGTGCAGAAGCAGATGGCTGTAGAAATGCACAGGTAGCTGGACAGCTGCATCAGGAACATGGAGTGGAATGCCTTCTGGAGTGACTTGGGGAGATACTCAGTGTGCAGGCCCTGGCAAGAGACATTACGGTATGTGATAACTGGGTATGTTGCCCCCTGGGCCAGTCTGGCATTCCACCATGCCAGCAGCCCACCATATCACCTTCCTGGTGATATCTTTCTATTCTGTGTCTTTCATAATAATTTGCTCAGATGTCCACCTCTCCCTGCCATAAGTTGTTTACCCTCTGTCTGTATATATCTGTCCAGTGTCCATCCCACCCTTAATATGTGCACTGCCCCCTCTGTTTATGTGTCCCATATTAATCTGCCCACATTCACTGTCTGCTTCTGTCTCACTGTTATCCCCAACCTTCAATACATTTGTCATCCACCCTTCTAATAATGAAAGGAGGAGGGGGCTTTATCCATACAAAAAATATACCACTTGCTCACCTTGCACCAACCATTCAATATTTGTTACCATTGTGTTTTTTTCTGCTTGTTGTTCTCCCCTTTTTACTTTCCTGCCTACCCCATATGGCCACTGTAATGTGTGCACCTATATTGCTGTACTTGTTGGCTGCTATGCTGCCCTGCCTATTGGCTTGTACCACCAACTCTCATTATTTACAGCAGCACTTTGTGCAGGCTTTCATAACATTTTGGGATCAGAGGGATGTCATGCATGCATTAATGGCATTACTCTTGTAGTATAGCACTGCCATGCAAGATACTGCAGCTCATCGGCTTTGCTATATAACGTTTAGCTCAGCATGCCAATGGAATTACTGTTCTGTAACATCCATAATGAAGTTTCAGACACTTCTGTCAGTGAGCCCCCTCAGAATTAGTGTTGTGCAGTCATGCTATGTTATTCTATAAATCCCAAAAGTATGTTTGAGACTAGTCAGATGTATGTCTTCATCACACCATCATATCTAGATTTATGATTATATCGGCTGCACACAGAAGTATTAGTAAATATCCCTATGGTTACACAGTAAAAACTGTGTGTATAATTCACCATACTGCTGCTTAGCGAGAGGTGTCTGTATTCATCTTTCTTCTATAATGTAAGAGGTGCATATATCATGCTCTGTCTGTAGCCATCTAACTATCTGGATTTATGTCAAATTAGTGAGTTTTTAGAAACACGAAACTCATATGGTAAAGACTATATGTTCGAGTTTCCAAAAACTCAAATTAAAAAAAAAAATCTACATTTTTGCAGGTGGGCAAGCCCCGTGCACCCAACATACCCCTAAAAAATTATATATATACCGAGTTTGTACTAAAGTGGGAAAAAGGACAAATTCCCCTTTAAAGCATTTCCATGTAAATCATAGTACAGTGGGGCTCAGCAATTCACTCTTTTCCCCACTGTAATACAATCTACGAGGTGGTATATATAATTTGTAGGGGATGTGAAGAGTGCAGGGGGGTTTGTCCCCTTGCAAAAATGTAGATTTTTGTTTTTACATTCAGGTTTTTGTACACTTAAATGTGTGAGTGTGTGTATATCTATATCTATCTATATATGTATATAAATATATATTTAAACTTGTGAGTGTGTATAAACAGCTACAAGTAGACAAAAATACACCTGTATGTATGTATATATATGTTTGGCTATTTATTACATAATCTTAAATGAAAAATATGTTTTTAAAGTTACTTAAGAAATAATTTTGAAAGTATTAATCATAAACTGATTTTTGTATTATGAAATATTTTGTAGGAGGGATTTGTTGCTATATCTTAGGGGTTCTATATTAAATTATCGAATGGCATGAATGTTGAACGGCCAGATTATCGAAAGTGCCATTCATCAAGTTCTGGTTTGTGGGATTGGGGTGCAGTAAAGATCGGGAATTTTGCCCTTTCCTCACTGTAGTGCGATCTCTGAGTTGGTATATATAATTAGCGGGGGGGGGGGCACAGCCCCCCACAAAACCAAGTAATGTGAACGGCCCTTTCAATAATCCGTCTGTTCGACATTTATGCCATTCGATAATTTAAAATAGACCCATCTTAGCTCTGACCAGTTTTGTCATTTTAAGACAGATACTTCAAAGAATTGTGGGTAAGTGCTGGTGGTTTTGAACTTTTCCTTCTGTTAAATTATAATACCTACATTCCAACTATCTCACTTTCTGCTCATGTAATTTATTATGTTCTCAGCACTTTTATAGTCATTGCCTTATGCTGATAATGACAGACAAACTTAACTGATGAACCTATTACACTGAATTCTGTATATCACACAGGATTATTGCTTACAATTTCGTTTGACTTTGGCATGAAAAGCATGTTTTCTAGCACAGAACCTGCAGAGGCACTATACAGCAGGTATGTCTGCATTCCTAAGTTTAGCCTCCAGGTGTAATGCATGCCGGTGGAATTTCCATCTCTGTGCAACACTACAGCTGTGATCCCATACACACTGAGCATTTTCTGCCTTAGATCTACAATTTTCTTTTGGGAAAAAAGTTAAAAGCAAGTTAAGTATTTGCAGCTTTGGAAATTCCCAGCAGGATGTATGATTTCTTAAACAGCTGCACATATTTCTGTTTCTAAGCACAGGCCTGAAACTCTAGAGATTTCATACTAGCAGGAGACAGCCTATTGCTGTTTAGGCTGTTGTATTCTGCAGCGCAGGTGGAAGGAAATAACGAAAGATCTCATGCGTTAGCCAAGGAAACATTCATTGCTAGGTAGTTTCTGATCCACACACTGTTGTTTTGTTACATTTTAATGTACATGCCATTGCCACGCATTTCTAGGATATGCTGTTTCCTTAAAAGGAATCTTTAGCTTGCATCATAATGTGTATTTTTGTGAACATAAACATGAGCTGAAGTAAACAGCTTTTAGCGTGGTCCTAATATTAAAAATGGCATATTATATTGCAAAATAATTTCAAAAGCAGCAATTCTAGCTTCAGTATATTGCATCTGTATAGTTGTGCGACTTATAACTTTTGTGATAAATTGAAGTTCAAGAGCTGTAAGGCTAGCTTTACCTCACAATATAAGTATGTAACAAGCTATTCAATACACCTGTAAAGAGCATACAGAAATGTACCCCAAGGGCAGAGTTGCTGCTGATAACCACACTCAGAATGAGAAGATAAACTGGCAAAACAAGTAACTAAAGGAGCAGTATTTGTTTCTTGCAATCAGCTCACAGATTCAACATGATCTGGTAGCAGCAGTCCACTGGATGTAGGCTAGGATACTTGGATGAGTATACCCATTGGGTCTTAAGACATTTGCACTAGCACATCAAGTCAGCTAAGATCGAGCAGTTTACAGGCTTGTCTCAGCACCCTGTATGCATTGTTGAAAATGCACAAACCACCCATAGCTGGCGTTAGGCATAGGCCAACCAGGTGACTGCCTAGGGCGCATCTCTAGCAGAGGCACTTTTCTAGTAATCTGCATGGTGTAAGCAGACCAGGATGGAGGCACTGAGTGGTGTGTGTGCGGGGGGGGGGGGGGGGTGCTGTGGAGCCCTTTTGACTGGGGCACCAGTTGACCAAAGGCTGGCCCTGCAGTGCCCATGGCATCACAATACCTCATCACTGATTTTGGTAGGATGTTAAAGGCAGAATGCACTGAGATCTCAACAGCAGTCAAGAAGAGCTGTTACTCAGAGCCTGATAAACCCTTTATGACACAGGATTCAATGCTGTGGACAGTCTTCAAGTTAGGATGAAGAGGTGATGTTTGTCTACATTTACACATATTTCTAATTAGTTATTCACCTTCATAGAAAGTGTTTCCTTGTCTTAAGTTTGTTAGCTTCCTGAAGCATTTGATGACAGTCTATTAGTTACATACTCTGTCACTGATTATGTACACTTAGAGTTTAGGTTTATAATGCGAACATGCCTCCACTTTTTTTCTTTCTTTCTGTGGAGTGTTGAGGATTTATTATGTTGCTGAATACCAGTTATAAAAATATAGTGTAAACCTCAATTGCAGGCAAGTCATCTACTCTTTTAAGAGGTATGTGGCACTTTATACACTGGCAATGGAACATTTTTAGGATAGGGCAATTTTACTTTCCAGCAGAAATGTGACTAGGGGCAGCCACCCTGGGAACAAAGTGTTGGGGGGCAAGGTCAGCAGTAGGGCAGTACAACATTTATTACAGTAGTGGCATTTCCAAATGTAGGTACAGAATTTAATTTGTGTGCAGGATTGAAGTTATTTGCCTCAGCTCTCCTTGTGTGGTGTAACTTAAGTTATAAGATTTGCAACTTAAAAAACAAATAAAAAAGAATTTTTGGAAAGGAGCCAATCCCCCCCGCACCATCACACCCCATGCTAATTATATACTTACCATCTCTGAGACTAGACAAACATGAGCTGTGAGCACATTTTCCAGCCCCAGGACTTGTGCAGTCTCACACACCTGTGTATTAGCTGCTTAGTCAGTCATATGCAGTGAAATAAATAGCTGTCAACTTATACAACTCAGCATAATGCAGTGTACCTAAATTATAGATCAATGCATAGATATAGCTAGTTGTAGATATATAATATATTATCTTCTAACCCCCCCCCCCAAAGATGAAAGACACAAGTTTAACAATTTACCTTAAAGTCATCCATGTGAAAAAAATGTTGCAGTAACCATTGAATGTTTCTTACTGCATTTCCATATCTTTGCAAAAAGATATATGCAAATTGCTCCATGTTATTATCAATTTTACTTTATTGCTCAGGTTTTATTGTCTTGTAAAACTGTTTTTATTGCTCAAATGTTATTTTAATATTCTTTTTATTACTCACGTTTGTCTCCTGCTCTGTTTCGGTTCATTTATTCAGTTAGTTTTCTTTTACCAGTGGAGGAGCTGAAGCATACCCTGGTCTCTCACACACACACACACACACACACACACACACACACACCAATGACCCACAAGGACACACAGTGTGCATACTAAGTGCATGCTAAGCATAAGCCAAACCACAGAACCAAGCACTGTGAAGAAGCAGTGCTAAGTGATATCCTCCTCTTCCCACAGCATTTGTCAAACACAATATAATTACAGAGTTCACTGTAATATTTACTGAAGTCATTTTCTATGTACTTCTATGGTCATATTCTCACATAAATCACTACTTAACTTTATAAAACTATTCATCCATGTGAATGTTATGATGCCTTAAGAATAACATTTACAAGAAATGAATTACCATCTGATACATATGCCTGCCTAGGGGAGGTAAATTTCCTGAAAATTTTAAGGTATTCCTGAAATAACAGTAAGTGAATATGATACAATAGAGCAAGCATTTACTACTTATAATATACTTATACATATACACACACACACACACATAAATATATATCCCTCTGTTTGCATTTCATTCTAAGATCATAATTATGGTTCTTGAGCTTTCAGCAAAAATCATGCAAGGTTTTGGATGTGTTTATAACATTACTTAGTCTCTAACTTTAAATGTTCCCTTTTCCCCAGTAATGAATGCCAACTTTACAGTCATGATATTGTACATTTTTATATTACATTTTTTATTGAGTGGATAAGCCCATTGGACAAATTATTGGTTTAGTGACTTGGTAAGAGTCTTGCACTAGGCAAATGAAGGTGGAAGGAGTCAAACTCTGTACCATAGCTACTGGAAATAGTGCAGCGTACTAAACCCCTGAGCTGTTAATGAACTAACTGCCATGCACTTCCTTTACTATTTTTTTATTTTATCAGAATTTGTAGCATGTTCTACACCAAGTTACAGTTTTTAACATTTTTGACTTCTTTTTCATGGACGCCTTCTGTCAGAAAGGTTATGTATGTCAAATCCTTCCTACACCCTGATGTCTCATCAAATTTCTTTATTTGTTTCTCTGCTGAATATTTTCTTTCTAATATTTTGATGTAACTTTTCCAGTTTTACATTGAGTTTTATTATTACTTCACCCTTTCATTGTGAACCCCCCCCCCACAAATTTTAAAAATTCCACTCAAATATCCAAAACTGTGATCAGGTATTTGCAAATGAACCTTGTCTAGAACTACTACCTTTATGCAAAGCAAAACTCTTTTATTCTCAGATGTGTAGCCAGTGTTTTTATGGATGCATGAAGTACACAGTATAGTTTTTGTTGAAACTCATTCCAATAGGGAAAAGAGATACACTGATGAGTCATACCAATGAATAACAAAAGAAATAAGCAATATTTTTACAGTAGGGAAATCCCCATACAGCCCTTCACTCTTTCTAAATATACTAACTCAGAGATTGCACAACTGAGAGAGAGAGAATAGCGAAGCACCTAAATCCCCAGTGTATCATTATCCCAATGATTACACTGTAAACCTTTCAATTAAAAGGGGATACAGCTCAACACAATTTCATTAATAGCAAAGCTCCTGTTGTCGACACCCCAAGGTTCTCATTACTGGGAGAAAAGGTAAATGCTTTATTTTGCATGAGAAACAAGCATTTGCATTTCTCTTTCATCGGTGAATCTGGATAAAAATAAGAACACAGTGCTTTCAATTAGCAGACATCAAGCACTTTTGCACTAAAAGACAGTGTACTTTTCCTTTTGAATTGTTAATGAATTATTTGAAACTGATTTTCCTTGTGTAAATATTACATCTATATTTTATTAGTTGTCTTTAAAATATTTGCAATATTACTTTTTACAATTTGCTCTGATCACAGTTCCACAACAGCTGTTGTATTTTCTTTTTCTTTTAAAACATTACATTTAGCAATATATTTCTTACCATTTCTTTTTGTAGCCATTTTTTCATTGACATTTTTGCCATGAACAAAAAATGAGCTCAGTTGTTAATGACTCTAAATCACAGTGCAAGATCTGGCACCCATTTCTGACCCCAGCTCATTGTTTGAGTGAAGATTATAGGTCCTCCCTGTGTTTTTTCTGTGGGCATTGTGGTTAGGAAGGCCAGTCTGAAGTTGATTGGAGAATGTAAAGTGGTGACTGGGGAAAGTGTAGTTAGGCAGCATAGGATGGTGGTTTGTAGGATGATGTTGGTGATCAAGAAGAGGAGGAGGAGTGTGAGGGCAGTACCAAGGATCAAATGGTGGAAAATTGAAAAAGGGTAATTGTGAGGTGGAGTTCAGGGAAGAGTTAAGACAGGCACTGGGTGGCAGTGAAGAGTTACCGAATAGCTGGGTAACTACAGCAGAGCTAGTAAGGAAGATGGCTAGAAAGGTGCTTGATGTGACATCTGGACAGAGGAAGGATGACAAGGAGACATGGTGGTGGAATGAGGAAATACAGGAGAGTATACAAAGAGGTTGTCGAAGAAGAAGTGGGATTGTCAAAGAGATGAAGAAAGTAGACAGGAGTATAAGGAAATGAGGTGCATGGCAAAGAGAGAGGTGGCGAAGGCTAAGGATAAGGCATATGAAGAGTTGTATGAAAGGTTGGACACTAAGGAGGGAGAAAAGGACCTGTACTGATTGGCTAGACAGAGGGACCGAGCTGGGAAAGATGTGCAGCAGGTAAAGGTGATAAAGGATAATGAGGGAAATGTACTCACAAGCGAGGAGAGTGTGTTAAGCAGATGGAAAGAGTACTTTGAGGGGCTAATGAATGAAGAGAATGAGAGAGAAAGAAGGTTAGATTATGTGGGGATAGTGAATCAGGAAGTGCAACTGATTAGCAAGGAGGAAGTAAGCATAGCCATGAAAAAGATGAAGAATGAGAAGGCTGTTGGTCCAGATGACATACCTTTGGAAACATGGAGGTGTTTAGGAGAGATGGCAGTGAAGTTTTTAACCAGATTGTTTAATACAATCTTGGAAAGTGAGAAGATGCCTGAAGAGTGGAGAAGTGTTTTGGTACCAATTTTTAAGAATAAGGGTGATGTGCTGAGCTGCAGTATCTACAGAGGGATAAAATTGATCAGTCACAGCATGAAGTTATGGGAAAGAGTAGTAGAAGCTAGGTTAAGAAGGGAGGTGATGATTAGTGATCAGCAGTATGGTTTCATGCTAGGAAAGAGCACTACAGATGGGAGGTTTGCACTGAGAGTGTTGATGGAGAAGTACAGAGAAGGTCAGAAAGGAGTTGCATTGTGTCTTTGTGGACTTAGAGAAAGCATATGACAGGGTGTCTAGAGAGGAGTTGTGGTATTGTATGAGGAAGTCGGTAGTGGTAGAGAAGTATGTAAAAGTGGTACAGGATATGTACAAGGGTAGTGTGACAGTGGTGAGGTCTGCAGTAGGGTTGACAGATGGATTTAAGGTGGAGGTGGGATTAAATCAAGGATCAGCTCTGAGCCCTTTCTTATTTGCACTGGTGATGGCCAGGTTGACAGACTAGATCAGACAGGAGGCCCCATGGACTATGATGTTTGCAGATGACAATTTGATCTGTAATGAGAGTAGGGACCAAGTTGAGGAGACCTTGGAGAGATGGAGAGATGCTCTAGAGAGGAGAAGAATGAGGGTCAGCAGGACTAAGACAGAATATATGTGTGTGAATGAGAGGGAGTATAGAGGAACAGTGAGGATGCAGGGCATAGAGATGGTGAAGGTGGGTGAGTTTAAATACTTGGGATCAACAGTTCAGAGTAATGGCGAGTGTGGAAGAGAGGTAAAGGAGAGAGAACAGGCAGGGTGAAGTGGGTGAAGAAGAGTGTCATGAGTGATTTCTGATAGACGGGTACAAGTAAGAGTGAAAGGGAAGGTCTACAAGAGGGTAGTGAGACCAGCTATGTTATATGGGTTGGAGGGGTGGCATTGACAAAAAGTCAGGAGTCAGAGCTGGAGGTGGCAGAGTTAAAGATGTTAAGATATGCACCGAGTGTGACGAGGATGGACAGGATTAGGAATCAGTATATTAGAGGGTCAGCTCACACTGGACAGTTTGGAGACAAAGCCAGAGAGGCGAAATTGCATTGGTTTGGACATGTACTGAGGAGAGATGCTGGTTAAATTGGGAAAAGGATTCTAAGGATGGAGCTGCCAGGTAAGAGGAAAAGAGGAAGGCCTAAGATGAGGTTTATGGATGTGGTGAGAGGGGACATGCAGGTGGTTGGTGTGACAGAGCAAGATGCGGAGGACAGGAAGAAATGGAAACAGATGATCTGCTGTGGCGACCCCTAACGGGAACAGCGGAAAGTAGAAGAAGAAGATTGTAATTTTGTTGCACCTTCCATGCTGGTAAACCAACTGCTCTGAAAACAGGCTGTGACTGAATACAGCCTGAAAAAGACTAGTTCTGTTAATCACATGCTTAATGTACAGTTAAATAAATGTTCGCCTACCATTCCTTCCCTAATGCATAGTCATCATATCTAAACACATTACCTGCATACATTTTGCCTATTTGATGGCACATTGTACGTTCATAAGCTACATTTCTAATTCCTGACATTTTTTTTCATATATTACCCTGTCTGCAGACTTGCCATCAGTTTCTCACTCGTGTGCTTCATGCACAGGGGAAACAAGAAAATATTCCAGCATATCCTTGTTCTATGTGATCTAAGTTATTCACACACAAAATATAAGGGCTAAAACCTACTATGAAAATATAAGTCTAGGCTTTTTTAGATCCTCAGACATCAGTAGCCTAGTAAGTATCTCTGAACCTATTGACCAAAATGCACTGCACAGATTTTCCATCCTTTTAAATGTTTATAGGGTGATCAGTGGTTACACCTTTCTCATCATCCAGTTTTTGTCTGTTAAAGAAGATCCACTCTAAATATTTGGAAGTAGTCTGAATAAAGGCTACTGCCAGTTCAAACACTATGCATTATCTTTAGTTTGTTTATGTACTCGCTGCCACTCATTTACAGATGTTACAATAATGACACACAGGAGGGCGGTATTGATGCAGCTGCACGTTTACTGGTATAAGTGAGAACTGCTCCAAGTCGGAGCCGTATAACAAACTTTATGCACTCATCAATATGCTTACTGAGATAATTAGAGAGATAGTCACTATAAAATGAATATTACACTTATCACCTTTTATAACTCATGTAAAAAGTTTATCTTCAACATTTCTTCATTAGGCAAATCAAGCAACTGTAGACAGACTGAAATCCAGCACTTGGCATTGGCAGAAGCTTCTTCGAATACCTATAATTCTGTTACCATAAACAAATCAGCTATTGTTCACGTGGCTATACCAAACTAGATTTAGTGTATGTACCAGCGGCAAACACTTGTGAACACAGCATGTGAAATCATTGGATTTTTGGGAGTTTTTCCTAAAGAGGTGATATTTTGTCAGTAAACCAGAAGAGTACAGGCTCCTTTTTGGTTATTATTATAAGAAAAATGTTAACTGTTTAATCCCACTGAATGAATTTTTCCTTTTCAGGGCTGACACAGGAGCACTAGCTGGGACTTGCCCAGAGGTACACAACAGGCAAATGAATGTGGAAGGAATCAAACCCTGCACCCAGAGCACAAGAAGAAGCTAAGATAACTAGATGGAGAGAAATTCAATCAGGTTTTACAGAAGTAATGTAGTGAGTCATTCATTCATTTCTTCAGTAGGCTGTATAATTCAGTGTTGTCAAAACTTCAGTCTATTCCAGCACTCGGTGAGTGCAAGACAGGGAAACTAGTTCTGATTAGGAATTGATCCATTACCACACACACATGCACACGTGTGTACACACACACATGCACACGTGTGTACACACACACACTCACACACACACACACACACACACACACACACACACACACACACACACCTGTATATTTAATTGTGGAATAAGGAGACCATGTAAATCAGAGAGATAAACCTTGACTAATGGCATGTATGCAGGGGAGGATAGAACTGAGTAGCTGATGCCAGCTCCTCGCCCATGCTGGGGGGTGGGAAGGAATCTGCCTGTGCAATAGCACCATTAAGATCCAGGAAAGTTCTGCACTGCAAGTGTTATATCACTTGATCTGGATACTGCACATGCTCAGAACTTTGCATGACCCTCTAAAATGCAGCCTTTGGTGAGCTCACACAGCTGCTGCAGGCTTGAGGGGACAGGCCACACTTCCTGGCAGTAGTACGAAGCGGCATCCCTATCCTCAGTCTCCTGACTGTTCCGCACACGGATTGGGTTGAGCCAAGTAGAGTATAAGGAGGGCCCAGAAGATCAGGTGAATGAGAATAGTTGTCTTGTGGCAGTTAATTGTCAGCCTTAGGCTGGTAGGGCAGAAAAACAAGGAATTATTAGCCCCTCACCTAGTTTGGTTAAAAACTACTTGCTTAACCTCTTAACAGAAACTAAACAATATAAAACCAAGCTAGATGGGGGGGCTATACCACCCACACCCCTAACTATATATACTAACTCCAGGATTGCACTACAGTAGGGAAAAGGGCATATACTCTGCCACTACTATTTTCAGTGAAATGGGATTCAGTCAAATTAGTTTTCGGCGTTTTGG
>NC_056743.1:659907720-659910220 GCF_019279795.1 Protopterus annectens | reverse complement strand
CTGACAAGGGAACAGGGGAATAACATTATTGGGTGGTGCATGGCTGGAAACCCCTGTGGCTAGGCTTATGTAGGTCCCAGGACCAATAGACCAGTACTCGCCTATGAACCTATGTGTACCACAGGCAACATCAGCCAGGGCTCAATAATGGTCAATAATGGTCTCTACACTCACCATAGGTACAGTGCATTGTGTCTGTGGTTGATCTAATGGTATTTTATCACTCAAACATGCACTACTGATGATGACATCTGTGAATACACATCAGGCATTCACTAAACATGTGTCCACATGTAATCCAGAAACACACAGAGGTGTGAGCAGCAGCGGAAACCCAACTGATACACAGATACACATCCTGCAATGGTGTGTACACCTGTGAGGTATGGTGCACAGTACATGCCAGGGTGCCGAACAGATGCACAGCAATGCTGTGGACATGGGTGCAGTGTGTTCCAGGGGGAGGGCCATCACCTACTAACAGAAGCCATGCATCACGGCCACATATAATGTTGGTAACGGGGATTGACTACAGTTGCACTGCATGCTGTTGAGCACCACATGTCCTGTATGTGGATGTGTGTAATCACAGGTTTGTGTGTGATACTGTACTGCACCCTCACCTGCTATTGTGTGTGTGTTATGAGGGTGCTGGAGCTGTCTGTAGGTGCTGTCTGATGGAGTGTATGGGTTGCCATGTATGTCGACTGCATGTGTGTATGTCTCTGTGTGTATGTCTGTGTGTGTGGCCATGTGTGTGTGTGTGTGTGTGTGTGTGTGTGTGTGTGTGTGTGTGTGTGTCTGTGTCTGTGTATGTGTATGTGTGTGTATGTACTGTTTAGCGGTGATGTACAGGTCTTACAGTCTGTTCCCTGTTTTCCCCTCACAGGTGGCGAGGTAGGGCTGGGTCCCTCCCGCAGGGAATCTGATGTCACTGATACAGACAGTGACCATGAGCAAAGGTGTGTTGAGGCACAGGCAGGGTTTTCAGGGGCTGCCCTGGGCCACCAGTTGACATCCCACAAGTATCCACCCCATCAACGCACACAGTCACACTGCCTCTACATACCTCATCACCGTTGGCCTTAGCTGAGGGACAGTCTACAGTTGGCATTGGCCAGAACAGTGTGGTATCTGTGGTATTTGTGTCAGGACACAGCAGCCATAGTCAGATGTTTGGTGGGGCATCACATAGGCAGATGTTCAGGGGTGCTCGTCGGAGAACTGCTGGTCATCATGACCTGGGCAGACGTGCTACATCTATATCAACCACACGCATGTTCCAGGCTATCATGGAGGCACAGGCATGAATGGAACGGTACACCAGACAGGGTCTAAGCATGCAGAGGGCTCATCACACCTCTGTAACTGACAGCATCCATGACCTAGCAGGTGCCATTCGAAATTAAACTGAGGGCATGGATAGACAGTGGGGTGAGACATTGGATCTCATCCACAATGTCATGTCCATGCGTCAGGACAGGGCGGGATGGTTGCGACAGCCACGAGGACGTATGCCAGCAACACCAGCAACTGGAGGTCACCGTGGATATCCCATCAGTCACAGCCGTTCCCGTAGTGGCAGTACCAGTCCCAGCACTGTGGGAGGGGTGCTGTCCACAGACCGTCATAGCAGACCATGTGCATGTGGCCCTGGATCCTGTGGACATCTGTCAACCTCGGGGAACAGCACTCGATCTGGCTTTGTACCTGATCCTGCCTGCAGCACCCCCACCAGGCACAGGCCCCATGTCCGTGGCCAGAGACAGTGAACTACAAACTCTTTCAGGTACAGTCTGCAGCTGTCTCACAAATCCCTGTGTAGGGCAGCCACATGGTGGACCTGTGTGCATGCAGGCACACACACATAAACAACAAACCTAGGGCAACCACATACCTACACACACGACATCACCATTAGCCCATAACAGTACTCAGCCCCCCTCTCACACACACACACACACACACACACACACACACACACACACACACACACACATGTTGTCAATTGTATGGCTCAGCCTAGGCCTCTGGCAAGCCAACAACACACCCTGTGCATATGATGATACCTGTGCCGCTTCCTGACATCCGTACCATTGATGCAGGGACAGGCTAACATGGTGCTGATGCACAGGGTGATTGTACAACAGTGTAACAATGGAATGTTGTGTACATGTTATCAGCAGTAAAGTGAAATGCTAATATCTTGGAAGGTATAGCTGTGCAGCCATGATGCATAATAGCTGTAATTAACAATGTTGTATTGTTGTCACCATTATCTATTTTGATTGTGTTGTGTTTGTCCATGTTCCAGATGGCTGATGGGTGTAGTGGTTTCAGCAGGCCTTCTGCAGTGGACACCAGTAAGTGTAGTGGGTGGTACACATGACATGGCTGGGTACAACACACAGAGCCTTTGGTCTGGATGCAGTACAGGTACAAGACAGTGCACATGGAGGTATGTCCCCATGCAGGTAACACATCTGTTGCCCATGTAATC
>NC_056743.1:659535220-659560220 GCF_019279795.1 Protopterus annectens | reverse complement strand
AAAATCAGCTAAACAAGCCATCCTTGAGAGAGACCGTACCTGAAAACAATGGTGGAAAAATAAAACTCTGCAAACTGAGCAACATTTTAAGCAATAAAAAACAAGTTCCTGGGTCAATGTCCTCAATGTTGTACACCAAAACACAAATACAAATAAAAAACCCATTCAGGGCCACCATGGCTAAAATAATAAATATGTTATTAACTAACATAGTAAAGTAATAAGTGCTTTCATTAACTCTCAGTTGCTTCTTCAGACTTTCATAGTTTAAAACACAGGTGCCTAATTTATATAAAAACATCTAATCAGTAAAATCTACTTAACAATACTGAGGTATTTAAAGACACAGAAACATACATATTAAATAGGTTTATAGTCACTTAGAAATAACAAAATGCTAAACACCTAAAATCAGCGGGGGAGTGTGCGTGCACATAGCAAAGGTTTCAATGAAACTGCATCATTAAAGCCTGGTGACATCCATGCATCAAAATACAAAATCCACCTCTGCTCTGCTAGCTCAGTTCTATTCTTAATATCACCCCCCTCTAATACTGTCCCTAATGATCTCTAAAACAAAGAATTTAAACTCATGTTGATGTGCATTTATTGTATTTATTTATTTTAACATGCGGTGCCAACATATTGCTCTCCTTGCCATTCCTAATATCCCTCAGGTGTTCTAAAATGTATTCTCTCAGGGACTGATTAGTTTTCCTGTATTGTAAATGTCTATATTTCTTCCAATCATCATATGTTATCATTTTTCTTTTGTAATGTATGTGAATGTTTTTTGTTTCTTTTCTTAGTATTAAACAGTGTGGAACTTTTCTCCCCGGGCCTCTACTAAAAATTGATCATTGAGGCATGTGCACTTTCCCGGTTAACAAATGTCAATAAAGAAATAAATTTATCTGGTTATTAGAAACTCAAGGTGACACCAACATATTATTTAGTATTAATTGATCCTTATTGTTTTTAGTGATCTATAATAAAACTCAGTCCTTATTTAATTTTATCTTTGTCTTGCAGGGAACTATAATAATGCCACCCAAACCAGTGGGCTAAATTGCTAGAAGAAAAGGACATATTAAATGGCCTATAGATTAATGAAGAACTTAAAAATATTGTGGCTAATACCAAGTAAGAAGTGCATGCCAAATTTTATGTCTTCTGTATGATGGCATAATAATAAATTGGAGAATCACCTTGTGCACTCTCAAACATAACATTCACAGATGTGTCATATTCTGAGTAAAATGAGGTCCTCTTGATACTAAAATGTATGAAAAGTAAATAGAGTCATAATTCATTGATGACTTTAACGGAAATTATGCAGCTGTCTGTAACAGAATATAAAAGAGCAAACCATTAAAAATGTTTTGTTGCTGCAGTTAACAAGAAAACTCAGAGTCACCATCACTTTGCTCATTTCAAAAGAAAGGGTGAAGTTTCTGCATGATGCAGTCTGTCACTCCTGTTATGATGGGTAGTGCTAGAACTGCACAATCAGATAGCAGTCGCACTCAGCATTCCTGTTCATGATGTCAAAGTGCTCTAAGCAGCAAAGTCATGCCAAAAGTCCTTGGCATATTAAGACTTTCATTACTCCTTCCCAGTCTCAAGCCACTGATGGTTGTGATAGTCCCTACCCCAGGGAGTAGTACCAGGGACACTTAAGGTAAGAGAGGTTGGACCAATACAGAGAACCAGATGGATAGCTAGATTGGCATGCAAAGGGGGACAAAATGAATCTTCAGATTTGCAGCAGGTACCATGCTGCATTCTAATGTCACCCATAGCAATGCATGTGAGGTTGTCTAACACTAATAGAAACTATACAGACAGTGGTAGACTCATCAGACTTTCATTGGTCATGAGATTGTGGTTCACTACACGACTGAAGTATTATACAGATCTTGATTGACATATGTCACCCACCCATGGAATCCGTAGGAATGGGTGACTTCCTATGCATGTGGAGACTCTTTCTATTCTAGTTACAGGGACCATTCAGAGACCAATAGGGTATTCAGTGGGTATTTTAAAGGCGTCCACTTCTAGAATGCTGAACAGGTTCTTCTTTTGACTAGAGAGGACTAGCTGTCTTTGTTGTGTCAGAAATAATTAGTCTGGTTTGATCTCACTAGAAGCATTCCTGCAACACTGTTATTTTGATCAGATAATCAGGCTGGCTTCTGTTTGTCTGCCTTTAATAGCCAGAGTTTTAAACCAGTTGTGCTTGTTTGCTCAACCTGTTCAAGCTGTTCAAAGCTCCGGTGAGATAGGCCTTCTGCTTTTTGCTCTGCTGTGATACAGGATAAAGATAAGTGCCTATTTTAAACTGTTTTCTGCACTTCTGTTTTACTATATATCTGTAATCTGTGGAACTGTTTTTTGTAATCTGTGCAACTGTTTTTTACTCTCCTTTTTATTATCTGTTAGTGCTGAATATCTGATACTGTCTGTGACCTTTGGAGCTTGTAGTGAAATCTTTTGTCTAGAGAGGCCTAGCTGTTTTCTTTGTGGCAGAAAGAATCAGTCTGGCTTGATCTAGCTAGAAGCATTCCTGCAACACTATTATTTTGATTGGATAATCGGGCTGATTTTTGGTTCTCTGCCTTTAATAGCAAGTGTTTTAAACCAGTTATGCTTGCTAGCTCAAGCTGTTCAAAGCTGCAGTGAGATAGGCCTTCTGCCATTTGCTCTGCTGTGATATTGGAAAAAGATAAGTGCTTATTTTCAACTGTTTTCTGCACTTCTGTTTTACTGTATATATGTGCAACTGTTTTTGTGCCACCCACCGAGCTGCTGTGGTGGTCTTAAATCTTGGTGGCTTTGAGTTGCCCACCTCTGGTATAAAGTTGACTCTGGGCACTCCCCCAGTCATATTACATCAGCTCATTCTACTGTTTATAGTAGAACTTAGTAAAAGCCCACCCCTTTAGCTTCTGAACCTTAAATTATCTTATCTTCTGTCTCTTCACTTTCTACTAAAAAAAATGTACCTCTTTCTACTGTATTTACGTTTGCCATATTTATTACTGCTTGTTGGTAGCCTCAGTAAATTGATGACAGTAGTGTGTTGAATGGCTGCTTTATTTGTGCTGTCTGTTACTGTTGTGATTGTGAGCTACTGTTTCACAGCACTCCTACTGATAAACTATATTTCACTGTTATCTACTGAAATTCATTAATATTTAACTATATTTTATTGCATTTCATTGCTGTTTAACTGTATTTTTTCATATTGCGGGTTCTATTTTTTTGACTATAAGTGATTAATTGTGCTTCATTGTGAGTTTTTTCTTACTGAGTTCTTAACCTTAAAATTGAGTAGCATAGTCTAGATACAGGTTAACTGCATCCAGAGCTTCAGCTGTATGGTTTTTAACCCTTTTTGAGGTATTCCAGCTGCAAGTTTTCCCTTAGTAGCACTTGGGTTATCATCTAGTAACACTACTCTTAGACCTTCCTCCCTTTACCCTCTTAGCTCTTTCAGTTTCTGACAAGTATGGATGGACAATTTCCTACATTTTCTCCTGCCAGTCTGGTCGATATGTGCATCCTGAGACAGTGTATCAACTGCCTTATGTACATGGACAACCTTCTACTACTACCACCTAGGAACACAGTTTGTGAGACATGCAATTACATCAAGCACATAGTGTCATTGCTTTCTCCCCCACAAACCAGTATATCTGGCACTGGGAAATTTGGCAACATGAACACCACACCTACACAACACCCCCCCACACATATACGGAGGTCCTCAATGAAAGCATACCCAAACAAAAGAGACCTCTGAGGTATAAGCACACCAAACTCCACTGCCCACCACACCACACACAGTCCACACTCCTGTGTCTCACAGCCAATAAGGCCTACACAAACCCAATATATTAGTCATAGGAGACTCCATTGTGAGACACACCAATGTGCCCCTCACCAGGCTGGATAAGAAGAAAGTCACAGTTAGTTGTTTGTCGGGTGCCAGAGTCCACCAAATCACCAATGCACTCAAGTCTCTCAACAGGCAATGTTATGACTCTGTCATAGTCCATGTTGTAGTGAATGACTTGAGCTATACCTCCTTGGACTATATGAAGAGAGACACGATCAAGTTTGCTGAGTATGTGTCCCAGGAAGGTATGTTTGTAGCCTTAAGTACCATTCTTTCATCACCCAGAATGATGCCTCAATACAAATAGAAAATTATTGACTTTAACAATTGGCTTAGTTTCTGGTGTCATTCCAAGGGGATCCAGTGCCTGACAGCCTGGGATGACATGACTGACAAGCCTCGATGCTTTGCCAGAGATGGCCTCCATCTGTCTCTCTTGGGCTTCAGCCTCCTAGCAAAGGCTCTTGCCTCCCCCATAGTGCCTTTTTTTTTAGGCAATGCTATGAGGTCAAAACTACCAACATGAACATTTCATGAAAATGTAAATTAAAGGTCATGCTGCTAAATGCTAAGAGTCTAAACATGAATGCACTCATTGCAAGCATTCTTAAACCTGGAAAAAGCTGACATTTGTGCAGTCACAAAAACCTGGTTCAAAGCTGTGGAGAGCACCCTGGCCATGCCAGGTTACTCATTCTAGCATTCATTCAGAGGCCAAACCGTGGGCAGCAAAACAAAAGGAGGTGATGTTGCAATATATATAAAAGACATACACTGGTCAAACTGTATGATGCACAGGAAATACTCCAGGTGCAGTTATGATTTGAATACGGGTCTTGTCAATTGTTAACTAGCCTCCAACTCTGACTAAAGATGCCCACTCCAACTATCTGGACCTCTTCGAATCTATCAAGATTCAGCCCTTTACCCTGATCCTGGGCAACTTTAACTACCCAACCATAGATTGGAAGAAAAACTCATGCCAAAACACAAATGCCCAGACATTCCTTGATTTCGTCAGTGCAAATGCCTTGGACCAGTTGGTTGACACCCCCACAAGAAGTGAAAATATCTTGGACTTGGCATTAACCAGCATGCGTAACCACTGCAGCATCCCTATAGTGCCATCATCCCAGAGACTTCCCCTTTTGTTGAATACACTCCCTCTCCACATAAAGCAGAGTGCCTCATTAAACCTTTTTAAGCACAACCTGGATAACTGGATAGGGAGCAGAAAATACACCCCTGGGATTCCACCTGTGTCCCTGCTTGACAGTAGTATAGGGTGCTGACTTGTTGGAACATGGGCTAAATTCTTGGCCAGGCTTGTAAGGGCCACAGGGCCACTATCCTAGTAACTTCCTATGATCCTATGAATACAATGCTTCTACATCTTAAGCACTATATTGGGGATTTCTGGCATGCTGTAGGGGTGAGATGCCACAACATGGTTGACCTTCTTGAGGTACTGGGTATTCTGAACTGCACACAAGTAAGGTCCCTCCTTGCTCAGAGTCACAAGGATCTGTGAACAGGAAGTGGTACTCTTCTGTGCACTGCCAGGTATTGTAAGACATATTGTGTCCTCACAGCACCCCGGCAGTTTGCATAATTCATAATTCAGGCATACATCTCAACTATATCACCACTTCCTGCATACTGAAATTCCCCATAGCCATCTCGTTGGTATGTGTAGGTACTGTACTAATGTTACACCATGTGACGATATATCTAAAATGTTCATAGGTAGTAACATTTTCATACTCTGTTTCATGTGATACTGAATCCCCACTGAAGTCCAGGCCTATGATACACTTACAGAACCCAAGAATATGGCCAAGCATCAAAATAACACCATGCACACAAAAAACTGTAGCATCATAGAATGCTTGAAGCCTGCTTCTTCTGACTCATCATATCTTGGGGGCAGTCCAGTATGAGCAGGCCAAAGCCAACAAGTGGCTATTAGCGTTTATATGCTCCAATATATGCTTCTGTGAAGACAAGTTGGGCAGACTCATGACAGTAGCACAATAAAACTGACCACACCCAGAGGCAGGGAAGAAGGAGGTCACATGAATACCATAGTCTGATGAGAATGTGGTAGAAGAGGATAATTGTTAGCTGCACAGTCATGTCCCAGACAGTAACAGGTGGAATATACAGCTTCTCTCTTTTTTTAATTTCTCCAAATCTTTTGGATTTGTAATACCATTATGGGAATGGACCCCATTCCTAAGTCAAAGTACAATTAAAGTTCATAAAATTAATACTGTTTCAGTCTTTGATGACAGCCAAAAGTGCTCTTCGCAGCACCCACAATGTGCCCAGTAATATATAGCAGTGCAAGTTAAGTGGTGATAATCTAGTTCAGATGTATGTGCATAGATGTTCACACAGTTTCTGTGAATGATACATGCAGTGCTCTGTTCAATTCTCAGCTGGAGTGCCTTCTGTGAGGAATCTGGATGTCCTCCCTGTGTTCCTGTGGATTTTCTCCGGGTACTCCAGTTTCCTCCCATGTTCCAAAGGCACATTTGGAGCATTATCCCCCAGGCCTCCACTGAAAATTGGCTTCATTCCAAGTCGGACTTTCCCGGTAAACAAATGTTAAATAAAAATAAATAAATGAGACTATGCAGGTCATTGCAAAGTCAAACAATACTAAATATCAGGCACTCCCACATACATCACATAGGAGGAAGCAGCAGTATCAACATCTTGTGCATAAGTGGCCATGAAAAAATGACATATGTTTGTCCACACAAAGTGGGTGGGTGAATATTACAGGAGGTGGTGATGCAGATCTCCAGGTGATTAATACTTTGTGTTTTATGTCATTTCCATCTTTGAAGGGGTGGCATACCTCACAGTGCTAGAATCACAAACAAAGGCCTAAGCTCAAGGACAGACTTCAAATATTGCTCCAGTCAGCTTAGAAAGTTACTAAATTAACAGGTTTTGTATTTGCATGCATTTTCTGAGAAACACAAGGTCTGAAACTCAAATGTCTGGTATTATGTAGTAATTGCAGTCCTCAGTGATTTGCCAGAAACCAATAAATTATGAGGACCACACCAAAGATATATGGCAAAAATCTGGACATTGTGAAAAATTATGGACAATTGAGAGTTACATGGGGTTGATGTGCCACTATCCTGCCTGCAGTAAGTATAAGTGCTTGTTACACTAGGACCTAAAGTTCCCTTGACAAGGACGATATATGACTTTTAGACAGTGACCTGGATGGAGTCCAGTCATGACGTGTCCTACAAGTGAAAGCTGGGTATTGTGGCAACCAGTAATAAGGGAGGCAGAGTGTTGTATTTATCTAGACACAGTTGAGAACTGCGTACCCTGCTATGCTACCCCCAGCAAACTAGTCACTGCTACTACTCATCTCACCTTTACCTTGGGAAATTATCACTAGCAGCAGGTAACGCAGCAAGGTGGACTAGCTTGCAGCATGTTATGCCCGGATGAAAACGTGGGACATCTGCTGAATGATCCCAAGTATCACCTGCATGGCACACCCTACAGAACACCAATGTGATGGAATCTGTCACCCATGTGAGTCTGTGAAATGGTGGCTATTCACTGCACATTACACAGTTTATTATGCACTAGTTTTCTGAATGCATTGAACATTTTACAGATGATTGGAAAAGATGAGTATATGTAAAAATGCTCATTACAGTACTAAAAATAACAGTTATACAAGGGTATATTTAAATACAAATTCATTTGCATGAGAGGACAGATGGTGTGTTTTAGTTGTGGAAAGAGATAAACCCAAAGCCTTGTATGCCAAATAAGGATGAGAGGAAAAACTGGTGCTGAGTCTCCACTAAAAGAGATTCATGGGAAGAGGATGAGACAACAGCAGCTCTTCCTCACTTCTGGGAAACAAAGCCAAGACAGCATCTCTATTTCAGTTTGGAAAGTGCTACTACATAAACCAGTAGCAGCAGTGCTAACTGAGGCATCCTAGTTGAGCTTAATCTCAGTTTGTGCATAAACTGGAACACGGAAGGCAGAGTTTTATTTTGTTTACAATGTACGGCTTTTTCTTCTTTATCTGAGGGAATACTTCACCCAGCTGCATTTTATATATATATATATATTTATATATATATTTATATATATATATATATATATATATATATATGTGTGTGTGTGTGTGCGTGCGTGCGTGTGTGTATAGATATATATATATATATATATATATATATATATATATATATATATATATATATATATATATAAAAATAATTATAGATATATATACATATACATATTTATGTGTATGTGGATATAAATATGTGTGTGTTTCTGTGTGTGTGTGTGTGTGTGTGTGTGTGTGTGTGTGTGTGTGTGTGTGTATATATATATATATATATATATATATATATATACACACATGTATTGGTTACTTTCAAGTCTTTGAACTGAGAATTGTTTGAATACTGCAAATACTTGAAAAATATTTTGGAAATATTTTTTTTACATTTTGCAGTTATTGGTATGTGCAAGATCTCAGTACAGATGACACTGCAAATGTGTCCTTTTCCACTGTAGTGCAATCACAGAATTGGTGGGTATGCATTAGGGGTGTCGGGAGCGCTTTTTCCTCAGTTTTTTTTTTTTTTTTTATCTTTTGTGATTCACTCTGATTCAATTTCCCTTCTTAATTATTTTGTTGTTGAGTTTTTGATAGTACAACCACTGGCCATACACTCAAAGGTATCTGTCTGTATCTAGATAGATAGAAAGACACAGATAAATAGATTAATGGAAAGGTAGCTAGATTGGCAGATACTACTTGGTAAACCAGCCTGCGCTCCCATCCTACAGTCACTGCATTAACGTTGCCTGAACTCTAATATCGTGTGTCAGTTCTACTCCCTCCCCATGGCTTCCACACATGGGCTGAAAATGGTATTAGCATTTGGGAATGGGTGGTTAGAGATACAAAGTGCCAGTCACTACAGTTTCTGGCTGTCAGGAAGTGGAATTCTAGCAGGCTTGGGCTCGTAGGGCTGTATCGCACCCTACAGAAGAGCACAGCTAGAAGATAATGAAATTCCCCGTAACGACCGACAAGTAAAGAAGGGCCTTACTTCTGCGCTTAGTGCAAACATACACTGAAGCTTGAAGTAAGAAAGGAAAGGTGGTGCAAAGCACAGATTATGGAGAATGATACAGAGAAATGAGTTCAGGAGATATCTGTTGTTTATAATATTATAATGACTTACAGGATGAGCAGGGTCTGAGTGCCGAGTAATGAACATTTGGTGGGAGAAGAACCAGCATTATTGTGTTTTGCTGTTTGCTGCCCAAATAATGTCTGCAAACACAGCAGTTAACAAAATGTGTGACTGATCAAACAAAACAGCTTACAGAAAACATTTAGCCTTCTTTGTTTATAGAGAGAGAGAGATACTCATTACAGCAAGAAATACTCTATCTAGGGTATGCCTTCTTTCATTCAAACATCCCTGCAAAACTTCACACAATTTTTTTCTGTGCCATAACTCAGTCAAAAATAAATAAATAAACACAAGAGATCCTTCCTTTAATGTGATAAAGAATACAGTTTAAGAAAAAAAATTAAAACAATTATCGCATAATGCATAGGAACACAGATTTCTCCTTTATATTCTGAGAATAATTCCGGAAGGTCATGAATCTGGATAACCTCAGTACTGAAAACACGTAACGTTTGTGGCATTTGCCATTTTAGGCCGGATTACTAATTCACCACGTCTTGTATTTCTTCTCATATGTACTACCTAACAAATTTTCAGTTTGCTTTAGTTAGTGCTCTGTGCTTAGAACTAGTTTGAGTTTATAATATCTCTAGCTGTACTAAAAATATAATGAAAGCAAAGTAATGACAAGAAATTCGTTTTAAAAATCTTGGGTTTAATTCACAGATTTTACCTCCTGAAAATGGAATGTAATTTTTTTAAGGAGCATACATCAGTGTCCCTGATAATCTGACATTTATTTTTTGACCTAAGGAAATCAGACGCCCAGTGCTTAATTGCATTTCACTTACACTGATACTGCCAGTCAGTTCTTTTACAACTTTGGTTGTGGTACCATAAATTTTGAGGTGTTGAAGAAAGAAGTAACCAAACTACGCCTTCCTATTTTCCCCTGTTTTTCTTGTATTTGTCCATCTTGTCCAGATTAATATTTATAATAAATATAAATATAAATTCTGTTTTCTTGCTTTTCAGTAACTGCAATCTGCATATCTCAAGCTGGCTAGAAATGTTATTTTATATACAGTAATGATTATCCATTTTTATATGAACGTTCTAGTTCTGTCTGCATGACTGCAAGAATGATTCTCCATAAATGCTTGTGGATCACATTATGAGCTCAATAATTTTCACAAAATCTGTTTGTGCCATCTACCCACAGAACTTAAAATGTGTCTGTTTTCTATTTTATCAATATTTTCCAGACCACTGGATTCTTTCAGAGTCCATGGCTAGCTTCTCAGTAGGCTATGACCTTTAACCTGCCCTTCTTACCTTTAGTCATTTTATTTTATTATCCCCCACACTTAGGTCAGTCTATAGGCGACTTATATCTGGTGTTATCCAAGGTATTTGACACCATCATTCACTCAGTTTCTAAGGAATATCTAGCTCTGTGCAATCTCTCCAGTCATGCTTCCAATATGGTTCTCCACATATCTGACCAATAGGATTTAAATAATAAGAATCAAACTCTGAGACTGACTGACTCCATTTTAAGTCGTCTAACTCTTTCTATTTACAGTAATTGGGAATCAGGCCTCGCGTCACTTCCCTTTACCATTTTTGTTTTCATGTTTCTGATTAATAAAGACTAATAACACTGGATGTGGCAGAATAATACTACATGTAAACACTTTATTCTTTTAGTACCTGCAGCTCTTATCAGTGACAAAATTAAAGCACTACAGAATAACTTCGACAAAATATAAAACTGGCAACTGTTTTGTTTTTTTTAAATATGACAAACAAAAGCTACAAGTGCCCCGCTGTGTATCATGCTTAAAATTCAGTCTAGGAACAGTATTGGTCTAGAAGATAGGATGCATACATAGCCAGCTTTAGGTGCCAGCGAACCCTGCGGTCGCTGGGTGGCCCCTGTTCCTGGGGGGCCCCCAACCACAGCAAGTTATCTTATCTTAATATTTTGTAGCATGTCTATAAAACCAACAAAAGCTAGTATGGCAATATTATGTACTTGATAAACCAGATGGGTAATAACTCTTATTTATATCTACTTTAAAATTCAAAGATATTTCTAGTTATAGTAATAATGTTCTATTAAGCAACAGGCTTTACAATTCCATTAAATATTTTACCACTGACATAGTGCCTTGGCTTAGTTAAACCCTGCTAGTGGACATTCACTCCACTAAAACTAACAATGTAGCCAGCTTTTGGTACTTGCATTAGTTGCTGCAAGGGGGCCCCTAATTCATTCTTGGCTGTGTGGGGGCCCCACAAAAGCTGCTGCTGGTTGGGAAAAATGAGGAGACAAAATATATTAATTTTCTGATTATGCTCTTTAACTTGAACAGGTCTGTGATATAACCTTGTTAGGATAAAGCTAATAATGAACATAAACAAGGTAATCACTAGAGAGATTAGAATCCCAGAGTGATTGATCTTCATGCAAACCATGAATTTTAAGAAAAGGTGATGCTTCTGATCTTCTCTGATGGTTTTCACTTTCAGGAAATTCTATAAACAGTGGCAGAACACCAGATAAAACAACTTTCAACTTCTTTGCAGAAGAATTCAGTGCAGTACCAATAATAGTGGAATAAAGGATCAAAATCAGGAACAAGTATTAAATATTACTATAACTTAATTGCAAAGTTAATAGTATAACACCTTTTGCATCAAATGCATTTTTGGACAATAAGTATAAAACTCAGATGTCTGGATCTATTGACTCTCTGTAATCTTAACTAAATTACAAACAAATCAAACTTTTTACAAAGGAAAGAGCAAAATTAGAAGAAAAATCAGAGAAGATCTGTGAAATCAGGGACAGTGACAGGTTTACATTACTCCTCACTGAGGTAAATAAAAGTGACTTACCCCTGCTGCTGTTTGACGACTGCTAAAACAGCAGTCATTGATCTGGTGTGCCAGAACCAGTGTTGCACAATGTATTGTTATTTGCTTTAATAAGTACAAAACTAGTATTGCTATGGTGTGTGTGTGTGTGTGTGTGTGTGTGTGTGTGTGTGTGTGTGTGTGTGTGTAAAATATCGGTGATTTTTATCTGTGCACACACACCCCAATTATGCCAGGGCACATACATTATTCTTCTGGGCATCAGTAAAAAATGTAGCTAACAAGTAATTAGATTTCAAAATTAATGTATACAACATATGATAGAACATTCAGACACTTAGATCTTCTAAGAGTATGGCGCCCCCCCCACTCCCCAAACTGTATAACTGGATACTGGGGGACTCCCTTAACCATCCTTGACTGCGTGGGGGCCCCACAAAAGCTATTGCTGGTTGGAAAAAAATGAGGAGGAAAAATGTATTAATTCTCTGATTACAATCTTTAACCTGAACAGGGCTGAAATATTATCCTGATAGAATAAAGCTGATAATGGCCTCTGCACCCATTCTAAAACCAGCCTTCCTCGGATGTGTGTGTACAGAAAGCTGCTGTAGGTTATGGGGGATGGGGGAGGGGTTGTGTCATTATTACTTCTTTAATTTTCATCATAGTCAAACCTTAAAGGTGTGTACATGATGTTATTATAGCTTATGTGTGGGCTGAGGACAGTGTGGTCATTGTTTCTTTTACTTTTCTCACAGACTTCAGAGGTGTACAAAGAAGTTACTATAGCTTGTGCAGGGGCAATGTATTGTCTAAGAGCAACAAAGCAGACTACATTGCTGTACTCTTGCTTTACTTCCTTACAATCAAACTTCAGGCATGTATACAGGTGGCTGCCTCTGAGAGTTTGGGTTGAGGAGTGAGGAGGCATGCTATCTATATGTATGTCAGCCGTCACTTGAAATACATGACTGTGGCAATTTTAATGTCTATTTTTATCCCAGTTTAACACCAGAGGGATGCATAGATAGCCTTTTTTTGGGGGGGGGGGGGACAGGCAGTTCCCAGATAGGAGCTGTATATCCAGAAAACAACTGGTTTATCTGTTTATTGTGAGCTACTGTTTTGTCTTCTTTGAACAGTAAGCCTTAGGTACAACTTATGTATTCCTTAAAAAAAAAATAAGGATGCATATTTTTTATTATCATGTTTGTTTAGGTCACCATCAGATTACAAGGCTCGTGAGAATGTTCTAAGATACATCCCAGAGCATTTAAAACCCAATGACTTCTTGGGCCCTGGCTTACTTGAGTTATTTCCTAACTGGTTATTACTGTGCTGTTTTGGTTAGGAAAGGTGTGTTGAAAGGATGCAAGGAAAACTAAAGTTGAATAGCAATACAATTTCTTTCCTTAATTGATTTCTATACAAGCCTTTGAAATGCACTTCAGAGCACATAGGAAGTTATGGCTTCTTGAAAATGCTGAAGAGTAAAGCAAATGTGAGAAAGGGAAGAAAAAATAAGGTGCATGGTGTAGGGAGCCCAACATGGGGGAAACTGGGGAAGACTGGGTGGTGTGTGTGTCTGTGCATCTGGGAGTGGTGGCTCAAACATTATGCCTAGGGTGCCATTTCACCTAAGTCCAGACTTATACACAGAGTTACTGCAATGTATCCTTGTTGCAACTAAATGCCAGTAACTGTAAATGCTCTTTGTGAGATGGGCCAACATAGAGAGGTACATAGGCATATTGTAATTTAAGAGCATTGTAGCTATAGGTCAGTCTGTGCTTACTACTCCTAAAACTTTACAGCATGGACTAAACAGTTGCATATGAGGGGTGGCAGTGACAGAGTGATACATAGAGTAGAAATGCTTAGGGGGCCCCCCAAATTGGCATCTGCTGGGGGCCCACAAATAGCCAATACTGACCCTGGATGCATAATAAGGTTTTACGAGTTACTGTCAATCACCATTTACCACTGGACTAGAACCATAAGCCCACTAAGGGCATAAACCTAAAAGTTAGTCTAACCTATGTCACTTTTAGGAGTTACTGTTGATCTGCATTTACCATTGGCTAGAATGATAAGCCCACTATGGGCACAGACCTAAAAGTTAGTCTAACCTATATCTTCCTAACCTTAGAAAAAAGTTTCACATGGTCTCTTCTAGAATTTTTATAACTAGGCTTATATCCTTCCAAATCATATTTACATTTCTTGCAATTTAACCAAGCTTCAGTCATATCAGCTGCCTTGACCTGATTATTTCTACAATGGAGTGGTTAAGTTTACTGCTCTACATGTTTACAGAAATGTTCATGCCTACTTGTAAAGGCCATCCTCTCTCCAGAATATTCTCACTATCTTGATATGAGTCCTCTCAGGCTTGTGCTTGCTGACTTGTCTAATTGCAACAAATGTTCAAGCATCTCTTCATTGACTGAGTAGTGCAGTACTTACTGGTATATCTAACTGGCTCATCAGTCTTTCTGAGACCATTCAGTCTAATTCAAATCATTTTGTGACACAATACTTCTAGTTATAATTCTTAGCATTTTAAATAGCCTACCTTGTAATCTATACCTAATCCCTGTTAAAATGTGCGTGTTTTTTTAAGAACTACTTTTATTGTCATTGATATAACATTTTGTCTTGCTGCTAAAAGTGGGGTATCTCCATTATAATAAAAAAAGATCTGTTGACTGGACTTTTACTTCTAACCGTACCTTCAATTTTTTGCTGCTGTTTTACTCATATATATATATATATATATATATATATATATATATATATATATATATATATATATATATATATATATATATTTTTTTTTTTTTTTTTACTTTTTATTTTCCTACTGAGTTTTTAAAGTTGTGTTGTTTACTATCTGGATATATTTTTTTAATTCATGTGTCATGAATTTAATATTGATCTATGTACCTTTATTTATAAGTTTTTTCTTTCCTGTTGTCCACTGAAACAATACGCTTAGAGCCAGTGTTTGCATCACTAGGTGGCTAGCATTAGCCCTGATAAATAAATAAAATAAAATTCTGGAATCAAACTGCACCTAATATCGCAATTCTGCAGATTGTATATGTGTCTTCTGGATGATTGTTTTTTTTTACTGAAAAGGTAAAAAGAAAGTTTGCAATTCATATCTACGTCAACCAAGATATATCAGTTATCAGTATCAGAGAGAACACCAGAAAGGAAAATGAAATAAGCAGACTTCCATGTTTGTTTGATTCTGCAGCTGTTCTCTCTGTAAGCAGATTTGATCTTTTGAAGATAGAAGCCCATCAGTGAGAAAAATATATTTGAAATACTATCTTTTATGTTTTATCTCCCATCACTGTGGTTAAGTGTCAGTCAGTTGAACGTGGCTTTGTATGAGTATATCACTTGAATATTTTCCTTTATAAAATTTTCTGCATTTGATAACTTGTTGACTCATTTGCAAGCTATCTCATGTGTTTAGTTAACTGCATGTGTATCAACTCATTATATAAGCAGGAATCTTGTTTTTAGACCTTCAACTATTAATGCCAGATGAGTTCCTGAGACATATTTCTGGACTTTTGTTAATATTCTGTGAAGTTGCAAGAAGATATTGTTTAGTTGTTGGCCCATTTCAGAGAATTAGTTGCTTGTTTTTTTGTTATTAATTTATTTATTTTCATGTGTTAACTGGGATATCACTTTTGAACTATTACCTATTTTCAGTGGGCTCTCTGAGAATACAGAAATACATACATATGAAAGCTGCACTGTTGATATTGCACACAATATTTGAAGAAAATATCAGGATGCAGTCCTTTTGAAGATGTAATACACTTAACATGAAGTAAAAAAACTGCGCACTATATATATAGAATTTAATAAAACAGAATTTGTACATTATGTGTGACAGTGTTTATATGGTATTATAAAGCTGGGGCAAGATGGCTGATGTAGGAAGATGGAGTTTTCTATTGGAAATAAGAGATGAAGAGTGTCTGAGTACTGGTACAGTTCAGGACAGAAAAGGTAGGAATATAGAGTTTATGCTGACGTGAGTGTCAGAGAAGAAGGAGCTGTAAGGTAAGGGTCTAAGGCAATTGGTAGGAAAAGATAAAACTGATGGTATGATTATATTCAAATTAGATATACTAGCAAAAGTGAGGCTAAGTGCTATGAGCAGTAACTATATGGATGATAAGTATGTTCTTACTTAAGAAAAAGTGTAATGATTTAATTCTTTTCATGGGTCTGAGGCTACTGAGTTCCATAGATTGTCCACATGTAAAGAGTACAAAGTCTCCATGGTAATTATATTCTCATTTTTATTGTTTCAACCTCTAAGTTAATAAAGCAATTACTTCAGTTGATTGTAAAATTTGTCTACGTGGACTAGGTTTTGACTTAGGATTATAAATTTCTCTGTGGATTTTATTTGTATTTGTTAACCAAAGTGGAAATGCCATGACATTTTCTGGGTATGTATATGACGGTGTATAAGGTTATACAGTTGTGAATTTTGTTTGGGATGTTACCAGCATGCTTAGCAATTATATTGTCTACTTGCTGTAATTTAAGAAGGTGTTTTTGTGTATGCTTGTTAGAGGAGGGGATGTGTATAAAAGATTAGGTACTCACAAAGTCTGTGCTGCATGTTACTAAGCATTTTTTAGGTGTCAGTTGGACTTACAGACAGGTTACATTTTTTGTTTGTTTTAACTTATGTGTTTATCAAGCCTCGGTTGCTGTCTATGATTACTCCTTAAAGTTTTCTATGAATTATTAGTTCTATGGGTATGATATTTAGGGTGGGATAGTAATTTGTGGCTTTTGGTTTGTTGCAGTACCTGTGGAAAACAAAATTACTTTAGCTTTTATTATTTGGCTTGAATAGAAGATGAGAGTTAACTAGCCACTGTTCCATTCTGTAAAACATTTATTGAATAGATTTTTGTAGGTGGTTAATACTGTTAGCTAAGAAAATAAAAGTTGAGTCATCAACATACTGCACAAGGTTATCATTAAGGACATTGGCTTGCATATCATTAATGAAGATGGACTGAGCCTTGTGGCACTCCAGTAGAAGAAGTTTCAAAGGAGCAAAGCATGCTGCCATTGAAAAAAAACATGTGATCCTTTGGAAAGATAGCTTTTGAGCCACTGTAGATTGTTGGCACTAATGTCCATTTTGGCTAGTCTTTTGGGCAGAATGGTTGGGAGACTGTGATGCATGCATTACACAGGTCTAGGAAGCAGGGTCATGAAAAGGCCTTGATTTTTATTTAGGTTAACTCTGCTTAAGAATGTTAATAGGCAGTTTTAACCAGGCTAAAAAGCACACTGAGTTTGAGCTAACAAGCAACATTTTCTTACACGGATTAGGATTTGGTTCTATGTGTGTATTTCTAATTTTTTTTTTTTTCCAAAAACATTTTTATTAAATTTTGTTAATAAACATGGACATAAAGTATTAAAAATAAACAATATAAAACACAATAACTATTTACACTATATACAAACATCCATGATAAACATTTGTTTCATCCAAGAAAGGTAATCAATATTTATCTAGCAATCTCTTCAATTTTTGGCAAGCTAGTCTTTTGTGTGTTATATTTGATGATCTCTGATAAATAGTTTGCATTTCTTTTTTACATACAGATTTTGCTATTGAAATAAACTCAGTAAACATAAGATCATGCTTATTTTTCCAGTTCAATGTAATTATTTTTCAAGCAATAGCTAGAATTAACCAAAGAACAGGTAAGTGATGTCTAGGAATTACACTTGGGGTAGGGACATTGAATAATATCAAAGAGCTAGTAATTTGACAGTTATCAGACCACAGGGCTTTTGCAAAATGTCTAAAATCACTCCAGTATTGTGTGAGAGTTATACATTTGATGAAAATCTGAACCCAGTTGGCTTCAAGAATATCACCACACCTCCAGCATTTGCTTTCATTACTCTTAGTTATAAGGTCAATTCTGTGTGGAGTTTAAAAGCTTCTATGGATAAATCCAGGTATATAGTCTACAATATAAAGATGATGAAGTGTTTTTTATTGAATTTAATAACCGTTTCTTATTATCATTAGATAAAGGTTCACCATTAATCTTTATGGAGTAATTCCAAAAAGCTGGGTCAAAAGTAATCAAGTCTTCCCGTAGGATTTTATATACAGGTGATATGCATAATTTATGTTCAATGTTCATCAAATTGCACCATAGAGGAGAGATAATATTGCAATTGGTTTGTAGGTAGAAAGATCAGTTTCTTTTCTGACTTTATGTAGAGAGGGCATATATGATTATTTAAAGTATACACTGTTCAGTGATTGAACGTGTAAAGTTTGAAAGAACATATCCATAAATGTAACAGTCATCTGAACAGTTACACACACACACACACACACACACACACACACACACACACACACACACACTCCTAATTAGCATTTTGAATTTACCACCTGCAGTAGCTGTTTCCATCTGCACACGTCTCTCATTCCTTTTGAGCACTTTTCAGCTGTTCTGCTTCTAGCTGAATTTATATCTTCTCTCTCTCTCTCTCTGCCCTCAACCTTCCTCTACTGTATATGTATCCATTATTAACTCCGGTGCTCATAGCATTGGTAGCAATGATTTACATTGTCTGTTGAGAGTTCAGTCCTGTCATACCCCTCTCTACAGTAGTCACCTTTCTCAGCTACCTACAGCACTATCCCTCTCTATGGAGAACATTCATTTCCCTGCACAGTACTCCAGCCATGGCCCGCATACTTCTCAACTATACAGATATTCGCAGAATGTCCACATTTTGCCTCGTGTTTTTGGTCCGTTTGTCATAAAATTGTGATTTTCTGGCAAATTATTGGCAAATCATTAAAGACTGAAGTTAAAAAATAGAAATTTGAGTTTCAGACTTCATACCCTTCAGAAAGTCCACACTAAAGTAAAACCTGTTATTCTATCACCTCTCTAAGTTTTGTAAGTGCAATATTAAAAAGAATTGTCCCTATTTTGGAGTCTTTGTCCCACTTTTATTAATGGCTTTGTCCAGATTTCTTGCTGCAAGAAGTTGAGAGGTATGATGGCCCATCTTAGCAATGATAAGACAGAAAGATGATCCCTTCTTCTTGGGAGTCACCACTAACAACTGTACAGTCCAGCATGCTGTTGTTTTTTGTCTCCAGCCTTTTACTCACACCTCTGAAAATGATGGCAAACTCCTGATCATTTGTCTGCTTATTCTGGACATGGGTCCCACTCCTATGTGAGTTTCTAATTTGGTGAAGATGTGTCTCTCACCCCCATCTCATAGTTAAATCCCATATTATTATATCTGAAGTCCATCCCTCTGCTCATTTTTACATCCTACATATAATCTCTCCTCTCTCTGTAGCTTCCTCTGCAGCCTCATATGCTATCTCACCATCAGTTTCAAGTGCTCTTATCTTTGCATGATCCACAAACACATTTATCTTACTTTCAGAATCAGTCATGATGCTCAGCTCAAAATAATTCAAAATGAACTTGCAAGAATAGTGAATCTTTTGAGGCATCGTCAGAAATTATATGAATTAGAAAAAAGTATAAACTAGTAAAGTTGCTTGTGAGTCATTGCTTACAAAGCTGCTGTAATTTCAAAGCTATAATAGGTAATCCTCATTTTAAAATTTGTATTAATTATAAAGATTTTTTTAAAGCGTATACTAACAAATATTTACAAACAAGTGACTAAATTTCTTTAGCTTTACATGATATATCCATCATGCCAGCAGCAGTTTTGTTCAGCTTATTATGACAATTTGCCATGATAATTATACAATAACAGGTCATTGCCATTCAGAAATTTGCATGCTGATTGGACAGCCCAGCGAGCGTGCCCATTGTAAATCATCTTTTCCTCATTAAGGAATCTTTAAGTTTATTAGAGCAATACGATCTGTCCCTATTAAGGAATCTCTCTAAGTTTATTAGAGCAATATGATCTGTCCCTATTAAGGAATCTCTCTAAGTTTATTAGAGCAATACAATCTGTCCCTATTAAGGAATCTCTCTAAGTTTATTAGAGCAATACGATCTGTCCCTATTAAGGAATCTCTCTAAGTTTATTAGGGCAATATGATCTGTCCCTATTAAGGAATCTCTCTAAGTTTATTAGAGCAATACGATCTGTCCCTATTAAGGAATCTCTCTAAGTTTATTAGAGCAATACAATCTGTCCCTATTTTTTGGAATTTTGCCGCCACCATCCCCACATTGTGCTGGACTTTAAAAATAAATTAATAAATAAATAAACAGCAACAATGATTCATTTTTCTCCGTTGCTTCAATTGAACAGCACTGATGTACTGTGCAAGTGTGGGAACGTAAATACCATATGCATAGGCAGTACCTTAGAGCATGCGAAAGAACACAGAGGAGCCATATAGCGCCATTATACAAAGACATTATTTAAGAAAGGTAAGCAATTTCTTTCTTAAATAATGTCATTGTATAATAAGAATAATCAATGACTGTATGTGGGTAATGCTGGATTTACTCATGGTTAGCTTTGATGGATAAAATGACACCATACGTGGGTAAATCCAGCATTACCCACACCCAATCATGGGTTATTACTTAACTATACAACACTGTGCATTACTGCAAGTGTTTTTTTTTTTTTTTTGGTAAAATATGGAACATATGCATTAACTATTTAATATTTCTGTACAATATGCAAAATGTAAGAAATCTTGCCTGTTACATGCCAAAAGTCAGTGGCAAATGTATCTGAATGTTGCCAGTCAGAATATAGCAGAATCACTGAGATTCTGCTTTCTTAAGTTTGACCACTGCAAACCCTATATAAACTAAAATGTCTTGGGGATCTTTGTGCACTTTGACCAAGATTGAGAAGGGACTTCACCCTTGCACTCCCTCCCCATCTAACATATATTAACTTTGAGGTTGCCTCATTTTGGGGAAAGAACAACAAGCTTCCTGCATTGAGAGTTTGAAGAGTTTTCCCCAATAATGAGGGCCATAACCAAATGAACAGCTCATATTCACAACTTCTGGAACAAGCAAACGTCTCTCTCTCTCTCTCTCTTTCACAAACTCTTTTTCTCTCTCTCTCTCTCTCTCTCTATATATATATGTATCTGTTCATATTATTACTGCGCTCCTTTGCTTGCATGTGCCCATACTGAGAGTATTTTGCCCATGTATATAATGGCATTATTAATATAAATATGAAAAATGTTTTTATTTTTCATAGTCCTGTAAAATATATTATCATAAACTAATAAAACATACACCACAGATTTAATTAAGCGGACATACACAACCATTTCAACTTGTAGATTATGTCTTGTTCTCTGATACTAAAGCTACAGCTGTTGTTATATTGCTATTCATATACAAGTATTGCAAATATTCATAACTGTAAGAATAAAAATGTTGTATACCTTACCCATACATTCAAAGCCAGTTTTACTACCACCATGTGCACACAGACTTGCATAGTCACACCTCCAGATTCCCTATCCATCCATGCAGGACTAGCTTAGTCCTGCATGGAAGTGACCGTTTAGGAGCAGGATGGCAGTGAGCTATACATATCAATGAAGGTGCACTGCCTGAGCTCCTAAACAGTCATGGAGCATGTACGAGTGCAAGGGGTGTGTCTGAGAGCAGAGCTCTCAGAATATATACGGCCCTGCAATGAAGAATAGCAGTGTAGGAATAAGAATGAGCGAGACCGCTCATAGGTGTTTGCATACCCTCAGCAACATCCCCCCCAATTGTACAAGAGCAATAGTTAAAACATTAAATATAAAAAAGCTTTTTTTTTTTATACAACAGATTAAATTTAATCATAGGTGCACGTGTTTGCCCATCGCTTAGCTACAGTTAATGCAGCTTAAATGGCACAAGACGATAAAAAGCAAGATATGTGCAAGTGAAGCAGTACAGCAATAATGTAGTGAGCAGAGCATTCGCCTTACGAGCAGTCATTCTCGGTTCAAGTCCCACTCCAGTACATTCTATTTTCCATGTCAAATCACTTTATGACCACTTTTTTGTTGCATAACCTACTAAATAACATATATTTGTGAACTGGAGTACTGCATTAAATGCAGATGTGAGGTGTCATTGTCATAATGTTGTAAAGTCCGCAGAATATCACAAGTGCCCCATACAGTATATGTACACAGAAATCAGGGATACAAATGGAAGGTAAAATGTGTAATGAATGATAAAGCCATACAGTTCCCAATGCCACCACCTTCCCAAGGACCATTTGACATTAGTGTTTAAATTAGTGCGGTGGTAAGTGGAAGTAAGCAATAGTAAGCATATTTAAGCAGTAGTAAGCGGGAGTAAGCATATTTAAGCAGTAGTAAGTGAATTTAAGCCCATTCACGTGGGGCTAAGCAATGCGCACACAGGTTAAGCAATATTGAAGCTAACTCTCTGTAAGCATATTTAACCGGAGGTTAGCATTGCTTATCTTCACACAAACCTGTGCAAACCCGCTTACAATTGCTTAAAAGTGCCTTAATCACTCTGTATGCATCAGCCGCTGTTCTGGCCAGAAACAAAATAAACAGCCTTTGCAGGTCTTGAACCCAGGATCCTGTACACTATAGTCACAGTAGTTAACCACTAAGCCATTACAGCAGTACATAAGACTGATGTATCACCAAACAAATCCTCACTATAGGAAATACATACTGAACATTTGAAAATAATCTATATACAACTTTATATTGTATAACCTACTACATAACATAAATATATGAACTGGAGTACTGCATTAAGCCCAGATGTGAGGTATCATTGTAATAAAGTGTTGAAATCCCCTAATAAACACAAGGACCCCATACAGTGCATGTACACATGAATCATGGATATTAAACACATATATATAACATGTGATGAATAATAAATCAATGCCAAAATGCAAATATAATGCAAATTAAATATTAAGCAACACTAAGCATTGCACAGCCCAGCTTAGTATGTGTAAGCAATGTGTAGGCCACCTAACTTAGTCTACCCATTGGTATACCCCTTTAAGCAATGCCAACCTTAGGTTAGCAGGTTTGCCCATAGCTTAGCATTTTCAAAACCATACAAACAGGTGGGAATACATCTCATAACTGGTTGTAGCTTCCCCTTGTAGGCACTATGTCTGGAATGGGAGAGGGTGTACACTTCCAGGCACAGCACTGGAGCATCCAGGAGTCCAGAGTCATGGCAGGACTCCTTGTGAAAGACCATAACCAGAGACTGCTGCAGGGCCAGTACCAGGGTTCCCAATACAAAGCGGAAACCTGGGACTGTCTTGCCCATGACCTCACCAGTGCCACTGGCATACCCTGAACTGGTGAGCAGAGCAGGCATCAACATGCCAACCTGAAGTGGGGAAAGGGAGATCTCTTGGATCAGTGGATCCAAGAGACTATGAGGACAGGGGATGTCCCAGCCATGTGTAAATATCAGTCCACTACCTGTTTAATAATTGCCAGCTCATGTATATTATGGATAGGTATGGATAAATATTCCTCTTATATCTTTCACAGTGTTAGGTGAGTGGGCTGCGAACCAGGAAGCCCATGGCTGCAGACTGCAGCAGTTGCGACGCGAGGCAGGTTAGTAATACTCTTGCATGTACTGTCATAGGAAATAAATCTAAAAATAGTAGTTAGTTAACTGCCTGTATAAAACCTGTATCATTTAAGGCATGTACTGCATACACCAGAGAATAGGGCAGGAAGAGGCTCATATAGGTTGTATTAAATAAAAGCATAATAGCCTGACAATAAAAGTCTAGCTGCTGGACTGCATGTGTTTACTCTGGTATCATATGGTAATGTAGATCTGCAATCACTTAATGGTACTGTTGTATTAAACACTGTTACCCACACTGTGCTACATAAATAAAATGTGTAGGAATGTCTGTATATGACTGTTGTAATCCCAAGAGGTCATACAGTACAACTGAGAGAGAGTTAGAGAGAAAACAGTGAAAAGACAGACAACAAAATCCAAATAGCACACTCATCTGCAATGTGAACTGTTGTATTTTTAGCACACACAGCCATGGTTCAAATCCTGGGAGTGATAGTAGGCTGTATGCAGAATCATACCCCACAACTGTACAGATATGTCCAGAATGTCCAGTAAATCAGCCCATACCTTCTGCCTGTCATCCTGTCCCTCAGGCAAATCAGTGGGATGATCCCAGATGTTTAGGCAGCAAACAAGACATACAACTGATTGTCAGACATCTATAAGAACAAACCTGTCACTCTAGCAACTCCCCAAAATGTTATGAGAGTAATTAGCCAAGTATGTCCCATCTCCACCCCCATGTTGTCAAGCTGTGACCAGAGTGTATACAGTAACAGTGAGACGTATGTGCATAATAGTAATGTGGAAACTGGTAATTTGTCTGGCAACATTCAGGTAGTGCTAACAAACATTGCTCCCACAGGTCTGTCAGATACGAACACTGTGCCTATAAATAAAAGACTGATACCCTGTACTGGCACTGTTTACTCTGGTATTGCATGGCATTGTTAGTGTTACAGTTGCTCAGAATAATAAGGTATTACTCATCACTGTCACCCACACTGTACTAGATAATACAACTGTCTAGGAAATCCTGTATAAGAGTGTTGTAATTACAAGGTCAGAATGTAAAACTACAGGAGAATTATAGACAGATATCAGACGAGATACACAGCAATATCTATATAGCACACTCAACTGTGATTGACAGTGTTTTATTTTTAGCAGACACAGCCATGGTTTGAATCCTGGAAGTGGTAGTAAGCTGTATACAGAATCATACCCCACAAGTGTACAGAAATGTCCAGAATGTCCAGTTATTTGGCACATATCTGCTGGCTGTTAGCCTGTCCCCTGCCATATCGGTGTGCTACTTTCTGAGATGTCATATAACTGGCTGTCAGACCCGTACATATTTGGAAAAT
>NC_056743.1:659402720-659530220 GCF_019279795.1 Protopterus annectens | reverse complement strand
ATATTAAAATTATAGGCTGTACTGCACAAAATAATTCAGATAGTCCAACTGCTAACAATCACGCCAAAGTTTAATGCAAAGCTTTCAGGTTAACCACCCTTCATCAGTACATAAAATCATATGAATTTTTTCATTATTTAAATAGGCAACTATTTTAAGTCACATGTTTCAGCCAGCCTAACATCATGAAACAACAATTAATTATTAAAATGAACTCATTCAGAACATAACATACATTTAAAGGGACCTTCACTCTTAAAATCACTAAAAACATATGTGCTTACTATATTAGAAACCTTTACAGTCTAAACATAATATATCTATAAAATGGCAATAATAACAAAACAACTAAACATATAATAAGCTAAACATTTTCTCTTTGCCTTTTAACCAATATTGGTTTTAAACTAACCGCATTGTTTAAGCCAGGTTTAACATTTGCTTGGAGTCTAACAATCCATTCATATTCCTTCAATTCTAATGTATTATTCATATCACCTCCTCTACTACCCATATGTACTGTACCTATGCCCCTAAATTTAAACTTATGTGTATCACTATTTTCAATAGTATGTTTACTCAATGCATTTGTTACCGCTTTCCTTCTAATCTCCGATTTATGTTCTATTATACGTTCTCTTAATTTCCTAGTGGTCTTCCCCACATAAAATGGTGTACATAGTGTATACGTTGCTAGATATACTACTTGAATTGTGTATATAGGAATTCAGAAACATTAAAACAGAAATTATGCTACAAGGATTTTAGAGAAGAAAGAGAAATATCTCAACATAAAATGGGAACAATAAATTGTCATAACTGTAGCTGTTGCAATGATATATATGATGAAACAGATAATTTTGAGCATCCTGTAACTAAAGAAAAGTTTATTTTTAGGTGTCCCACAAATTGTAACACATAAACACATAACACATATATACAGCATAAAATATATCTACACACATATATTGTAACACAGAAACACATAACACATATATACAGCATAAAATATATCTACATGTATATATATATATATATATATATATATATATGTATGTATGTATATATATATATATATATATATATATATATATGTGTGTGTGTGTGTGTGTGTCTACATATATACAAACACACATACACCTATGTATGTAAATACATGTCCCCTATATTACCACCACAGTGCTGCATGCTATGTGTGAGGGAACATCACACGTATCAATACACACAGATATATACAGCTGTAAATGTGTGCAACATGGACGGTTATGTCACATGTGAACCCCTTGTTGGGACCACATTGCCCTTGTCTGTGAAGTAGGGAATGGGAATATGGGGAAGGATAGCAGGTATATTTGTGGAGGTGGTTCACGTTGGTAGATATAGAAGACAGCCTACAGGGGTGGTATATGACATGTGTGGTGGGTAAACACCCTGGATGGTGTGTGTGGTCTGCGATGTGGAAGCCCCATGAGCCCCCATATGACAGCAATGGGAACAAGGACTCCATCCATTGCTAGTCACAACAGCAGTTTCATGGTCCTGAAGTTGCCTGGCCTGGAGGCTGAGCAGGATGAGCCTGTGGATAGTGATTGCATACTGGGGGCCTCAAGGTGCTGTAGCACATCCCACATTTTTCTGTGGAGCCCCCTATTGAACAGGCCCTGGGCTTGATCTCGGATGACAGGGTCATGTCTGTGTGCCCCCAGGGGGAGACACCATCCCCTGAGGTGGTTCCAACTGAAGGTAGTGCTGGACCAGTAGATGAGGCCCCAGGGTGGGTCCCACATTTGATGTGGCCTGGTAACATGGCCAGATGAGGTAGGAGAGGTGGTTCTGCTGGCAACTATTCCCTAAACATTCTATTATGTCACTGTTATAGAACATATGTAGGTAGTAATAGTCCACACAATCCCAGAACATGTCCAACAGCATGCATAGATATCCCCAATAACACAGAATGACAGATGTGCAGCAATCACATAGCAAGCATGCCACATGTATATATGGAACCATAGTGGCCCTGACAACGGCATGCAGATGAAATAGTCTGTAACAGGCCAGCAATGATAGTGTCCCCATAGGGAACATGGCTACAAACACATAGCACAAAGAGTGGTACAGTACAATATATGTCCCAATGGTAGGTAAGCTGTAGCCATACCTATTGAGTTGTGTGAACATTTTATTGTCGCTGATATGGTGGGGGGAGACAGAGATGTGTATTAAGAACTATGGTAACCTTGCTGTATGAGTTTCTCAGACCTGTTTCCATCTTTATGTCTTTCAGGCAAGATGTCCCATGGCCATTTACCAGTTTATTCAGTGGCAGAAAATGAGGTCATACTGAACCACCTGATACAGCGCTACCAGGTTCTCTTCAGCAGGACAGCCCATGAGCAGCAGGAGCAGACCGCCCTATAGAATGATCTAGTTCACAGGGTCAATGATGTTGGCCTGCATAACCACAGTTATGAGCAGGTACGGCATCATTGTAGTGACCTGCTTCACAGTGCCCGTCTGTGTACTGCTGCAGTCCAGGGGGATCACCTCACAACAGGTGGGGGGTCATACCATCCATTCCCCCTGACGTGTTGAGGAGCTCCTCACCAGCCTTGTGGCACCTGCCCGCCCGCACACCCAACAAGTAGTGGAGACCATTGTAGAGGTGGGTGCTACCCACACACTGGCTGAGGAGTATGTAGATAAGATCACAGGGCACATCAGGAGGCCACTGTTGCGTATGCATCCTCATCTGTCAGGTAGTTCATGCATATGTGAGATGTCATATATATAGTCTGTTGCTGTGTAGTAGTAATAAACAGATGTGGATAAGCTGTAGTATTGTGGACTTGTACTGTTTGTACTGTAATGCTGTACCCACCCTGTAGCAATGCTACAGCTGTGGCCACTGACATCACATCTCTCACACTGTTATGTAGGTCCCTCTGGTATACCACCAAGGCAGCAGCCTGTAGCTGGTGAGTATGGTTTATGTTCATGCTTGCCAATATACTGGGCAGGTAATGGCTATGGGATATTCCATGCAGACATCTAACACACCTACCCATAATGCATGCCGTACATGTTCACGTATTGTTGCTTTTAAATGCACTACATCACAGTGGTGACCATGATGGGGATCTGAAGGGTATGTCAGGCACCTGCAACATAACTAACATCCTGTAATTATGAAATGTGTCCACAGGGATGAACATAATGGTGGGACACATGGCCTACTTTAGGGACATGTGTGAAACATCACAATTATACAGTGCTACAACAGTGTATATACCAGTATTACAATGGCAACTGTTACAGACCTACACTATGACATAAGATAATACTGTGGTCCACAACCCTTAACACCTGCAATGTGATCCTAACATGAGCACTGAATGTGTTATATGGAACTGTAGGTTAGGGCAGAAAATATGGGGGATACATACCTTCACAAACACTGGAAGCATATGTGTGCACACACTCCAGAGAAAATATAGTGGAGGCAGCTGTTGAGGTACTGCCTGCATGTATTTGTCATGGAAATGCACCATTCAGCAAGTACACATCCCCAATGTCACACCATGTAGTGGTCAGCTGTCCAAGACATTTGGCCATCAAATGTGCACACTTACCTGCAACAGAGGCAGGTGTGGCTTGCACACATCTTACATGACACAGCATGAGCCCCATACCCAACAGGTAGCATCCATGAGCTGAACATATAGCCATACTTCACCATTGCATATGCCATGGCAAACAGTGCAGACAGTCATGTATGTGGCAAGGATGTATGGGACAGGAATGATGTAGGACATAAACAGATGTCCACCAAATACAAATGCTGTCACATGTAGCAAACTGGTCATAGGGGCTGCTCACTAACATGCCACAACACTGAGGGGGTAGCAGGAATGTCCAGCAAGTACTGGCTGTGCAGTACCCATGTCAGCAATTGCCTGGACTCTAAAAGCACATGGCCTATAGGTTAGGGTAAACATATGTGACAGTTGTTCCACAGGAAACATGAGCCAGGCCTTTCTACAGGTAGTGTATGCATAACAGAAGAGGTCCCCAACAGTCATGCATTGCAATATGTACTGGTGTACCATGACAACATTGGAAACCTACAGACAGTATAATATCAGTTATAGGTGCTGCACAACCAATCCCTCACATCACCTCAGGCCCACCATCCCCATCTGTACTGTGCCAGTGCCACTGTACATGTATATGTTTGCCAGTAATTAGCTGAGTCTAGGCTGTTACAGGTGATGTTCTGTGTTTGGGACACTGCAAACTGACACATGTGTAGCCATAGTTGTCAAGCATCTGCAAAAAGGCTGAGGGTGGGGAGGGTGTGTCATCATAACACACCAGTGCACTGCAGCAGGGATCCTAAGGATGCTAAGAATGGCTGTATCTGCACACAGTCAGATTCAGGAACTGTGGCAGATGTAACCCTAACTCCACAGCAATAGTGACAACAGTGTATGAACTCCAAGGGATGTGCACATGAGTATATCTTGCAGTCATGCAGAGTTGGGGGACATGTGTAGGGCAGACTGACCACATACTGGCAAATGCAGATGGCCCATGCTAGTATACCCCTGCCAGGAATAGTGACTGCTGTAGTGCACATAACAATAGGTGCAAGAAATGGTCATGATAAGGGCATGCACATATGCATCTCAGTCAGCATCTGCACATCTAACACATTTCTTAGACACTGCATGTGAATGTACAGGGCATATGTCACATATCAGGCTCATGTAATGTTAATATATGCAGTGATGTGGTCCCATGGCATATCAAGGAAGATTGCATCATATCAATAAGGGTGTGCACACTCCCCATAGCCACGGTAAGGTTTGACAGTTGTCAGTGTAATAGTATCGTATTGGTCATACATGCACTGCTGATGTTGAGATCTGTAAACCAGACATCAGGCATTCACAAATTACTGCTGTCCACTTATCATCCGAGGTATGTGTTGCTCAAACACATAGGGGCTGTGAGCAACAGAGCAGACATAACTGACACAGTAATATACATTCAGCAGTGGTTTGTACACCTTTGAGGTTTGGTGCACAGTACATGGCAGGGTGCAGAACAAGTGCACAGCAATACTGTGTACATGGATGCAGTATTTTCCAAGGGAAGGGGCATCACCTACTAACACTGCCCATGCATTACACACATGTATACTGTTGCTAGCATGGATTGACTAAAGCTGCACTGCATGCTGTTGAGTACCATATTTTATGCATGTTGACAGATGGGTAATGGGAGGACTGTGTGTACTATCTTTGTGCAACCTCACCTGTAGGTGTGTGTGGGGGGGTTATTTTGTCTGTAAGTGCAATCTGGTGAAGTGGAGGGGGGTTGATGCATGTAGGATGTGTGTGTGCATATGTGTGTGTGTGTGTGTGGGGGGGGGTCCATGTATGCACATGTGTGATTGTGGGGTTATTCATACAGCAGTACTCCCTTCGGGATTGTGCAGTACATGGACATGGACTGACACATGAGACACCAGGAATACTTGTCTGATATATAATCACAGGCCAGCTGATAGTACAATAAGGTCTGTAGCATGGAACATGCATTGGGAGGGAAAGTAGACACTAGGTATACCCTTAATATTGCAATCAGCAGAAAGGTGAATGGCTACCCACGTATGCAGCACAACATATGCATTGGGGAATTACTAGACAACACCAGGGAGTGTATCCATATATTACTGTTGTCCACATGATAAGTTGATTGAGCAGCAGATCTGGCATGTACTGAGCAATAATTACATATGACACTCCAGTGCATGACATTATGGAGTGAATGTAGTAGCCCCTAACATATGGAGCCATGCTCATGATGTCTGGACATACCCAGGGTGAACACTGGATAACAGCAGTGAGGCCATGTAAAACCTACTCCACTCAAGTCAAGGAGGTAATGGAGTAACAGGTCTTGTGTTGTGATCACTCGTCTAGGCATTTAGAGGAATGATACATTATTGAGTGGTATTAATGAGTGTATGTTATCAAGTGTGATGCAGGATGGGGAACTTATGTGAATAAATGTGGGACTGTAAACTCAGGGACAGGTAGGTATTATGGTGGAATTTCAGTGTGTGTGTGTGTGTGTGTGTGTGTGTGTGTGTGTGTGTGTGTGTGTGTAGGTGTGCAGGTGTGTAGGTGTGTACTGTTATGCAGTGCTGTACAGGTCTTAAAGTGTGTTTCTTGCTTTCCCTCACAGGTGGTGAGGTGGGTCAGGGTCCCTCCTGCATGCAATCTGATGTTGGTGTCCATACAGACACCGAAGATGATGATAGTACTGTTGAGGCACAGGCAGGGTTGTCAGAGGCTGAAACTGCACCATTGTTTGACATTCCCCTCTTAGCCATCCCAACCCCACACACAGTTACAGTGTCTATACATACCCCATCACCAGTGGCCATAGCAGAGCGACAGTTGGCGGTTGGTGGCAGTGCACAGGAGAGTGTGGTATCTATGCCTACTGTGTCTGGTCACAGCAGGCATAGCCAGATGTCCAGCAGGGCGCCACATAGGCAGATGTACTGAGGTCTTCATGGTAGGGCCGCTGGTCATCATGCCCCTGGCAGAAGTGTCACAACTGGTACTACCAGGCACATGTTTCAGACTGTCATGGGGAGGGGACAGGCACATATGGAACTGTACACCAGACAGGGCCTGAGGCTGCAGAGGGATGCTCTCTTATCTGTAAGCGACAACTTCCAAGAACTTGCTGGTGCCATCTGTGATTATACCAAGGTCATGGATAGATGGTTGGGTGAGATGGTGGGCCTTATCAGCCATGGTTTTTCCGTGCTCAAACATGTGTTGGGAGTAGGGTCTATATCACTTCGACAAAATGGCAGAAGTTTGAACACCATATGTTCGAACTTCTAACCTTGAAGTGCAAATCCATTGAAGGCTTAGAACAGCAATTTTTTTCCCAGGGAAAAAAGTCGCTGTTCCTAGAAACACGCACACAACACAAGTACACCAAAAAAACAGCAATCCACACACATACACTTAAAATCCTACCTCTAACCCTACACTAAACTGTACATACACTATTATCTATCCACTTACCTTAACCCAAACCCTAACCCTAAGATCCGTCACTATGCCACACTCACCTGACCCGCGCCCTAACCCTAACTCACCTATCCTGCCCTAACCCTAAAGTCTGTCACTATCACACACCCACCTCACCCGCGCCCTAACCCTAACTCAACTAACCCATGCCCTAACATCCACACAATCGCACATTTAACTGAACCCGACCTGTAACTTTCCACCACAGTGCTGAAAATCACAAAGCCACAGAAACGGCCCACCGAATTCTTTCCCTGGGAAAGAATTCGGTGTTCTGCAGCTTCGCAATAATCAGTTTTCGAACTTCAATGTTCGAACATATGGTGTTCGAACTGCTGAAGTTTCAATGAACTGATAGAAACCCATGGGAGTGGGGTGATGGCTGCATGGATGTAAGCCAGCAACACCAACAGCTGGCAGTTGACATGGACATGCTAGGACAACAAGGCACTTCTGTAGTGGCAGTATCAGCCCCAGCACTGCAGGGGGCACTGTCCACACCAAACCACAGCAGGCCACATGCATGTGGCCCTGGCCAGTCCCAGTGGGGACCTGGTTCCAGTGGACATCTATCATCATCAGGGGAGAGTAGCACATCGAGGCCTGTACCTGGACGTGCCCATGGAAATCCTGGTCTGCACAGTCCGCATGTCCATGGCCGGAGGCGCTGAACTGCACACTCTGCAAGGTATGGTCTGCAGCTGTCCAAGAAACGCCTGTATAGGGCAGCCACATGGCAGAACTGTGTGCATGCATACCCACACACTATACGAATACACCTAGGGCAACCCCATACCTACACACACCACATCACCATGCCCATTTCAACTAATTACACCTCTCGCCCACACACATGGTGTCAAATGTATGGCCCACCCTCGGTCTCTGGCAAACCAAAAACACACCCTCTGCATATGATGATACCTGTGCCACATCCCTGTCATCCATAACATTGATGCAGGGACAGGCTAATATGGTTCTGATGCACACGGTGACTGTACTAGAGTGTACTAATGTACTGCTGTGTAACATGTCAAGAGTAATGTTTAATGCATGCATGTCAGGTAGTGTAGCTGTCCAGCCATGATGCATTATAGCTGTTAGTAACACTGAGTGATTGTGGTCTCCATAATGTTATACATTTGTGTTGTAGGTGTACATGTGTCAGCAGGAGGATGGTCTGCAGTCATATTCCTCAAGGGCTATGGCATTGTGGTGACACCATGGCTGCGACATATCCTGGGTACAGTTGAACACATGTCACAGGTTTGTATAACAGTTACTGCCTGTGCCACATGGACAGGTGATCCACTGGGACATGTATAATCAGCAACCTGATGTAGATCCATCCATCCATATACACACACACACTCTTATTTGGCAACACTGGGACTAGACCCCTACCTAGGTATGCAGTTCTACTGACATGTGTGGCTTTCATAGCACACACCACACAGCATTTAGGGTGAAGTGTGTTTCAGATTACATGTTACATGCAGAACATCTCCAGACATGTACAGTATGGTAATGGGGGATGTCATGGTTGTATATAGACAATACATAGTGTGACATACCATCATATACACATTAACAGCATAACAGGCAGACACACATCCAAGAGACCTGGGCCTATCGGTGCTAACTAACTTGTCAGTGTGTCCAATTTGTTACAGGTAGGCTGCACACAGCACATGCATAACTGTGCTGAAGTGTGGTATCAGTTACCTGTTTGGTTGATGGTGACAGTGGTCACCATACAGTGGTACATGGGACATATACCACCCACGTGTACCAACCACATCCCACAGTGGATATTCTACTCACTGGAACCCATAATGACACTCTGACATACACACCATCACACATTGCCCACAACTGCGATACAACCCATTGTCCATCCCAACAGTGGTACTACAGGGATATGCATCTAATACACATGGCACAGGCATAGTAGGGTGTTGCACTGTCATGCCTCGCCTATGGGCAGCAACAACATTATCCATACTATTGTGTGGCAATGCGTATTGTAATAGGAGTATGTGGCCTTGGAATGCTGTACCCTACAGATATACAGACATGAACACATACACACAATTGCCAGAACTCAATGGTTATCCCATGCCTATCGACCCATTTGTACAACACTGTTGTACTGGTACTGCAAGGCTCATGTAGCCATTAGGGAGAGGAGTGTAATGGGGGGGGGTCTATTTTATCATCTTGAAAACCAAATCGCCTGAATCCGAAAACCCCGACACATACAGACTGAACGCTAACTAACCCAAAATGTGAATATCCCAAAATCGGAAATATCGAATCAGGTAATTTTCCAGGATCCCTAACACCAGTGTACTCGCTTAAACATAGGACCCTTGTCCTTCAGAGTAAAACATAAACATACTTCTCTTTTCACACACTATAAACATTTTTGTAAGGTTAGATAAAGTTTGTAATATAAATTTATATTACAAACTTTACCTAACTTTACCAAAATGTTTATACTGTGTGAAAACAGAAGTACATTTACTTTTTACGCTGAAGTAAAAGCATCTTATGTTCATATCAGTAAACTGGTGTTAGGGATCCTGGACAACTTACCTGATTCGATATTTCCGTTTTCGGGATATTCGCATTTCAGGTTAGTTAGCATTCAGTCTGTATATGTTGGGGTTCTCAGATTCAGATGCTTTGGTTTTTGAGAGGATAAAGTAGACCCGTAACAGGATACATGTAATGTCAGGTACAGCAACAGCCACATCTTACTATGGCAATGGGTGTTGCCATGGGTGTGAAGGCCCTCATAGTATTCCCAACTACAGGTGTAGTAATACACAGACACTGCTATCCTCAGTAATGCACACATACACATTTGTCAGTACTGTGGTTCATTGCTGCAGGTGGTCATAGGTGTGTACCTGGCTATTGTCCATGGAGAGATGGTAAGTGTAGGGGATGTGTGTACAGTGGTATCATGCCACTTGCCATGTGCCAGCAGGCAATCTATCGACAGACACCACTGTAGTGACCCTCAGGCTGAGAGTGACATGCATCAGCCAATCCTCTGGGTTCCTCCTGCAAATGGCCACTAAGGTGATCCAGTTGACATGTATGTAACATGTATTACAACACATGGTTAGTGTCTGTGATGGAGACCTGTACCCAAGCATGTTCTGTTGACTGTGGTAGTGTAGTAGAGGTACCTGTGGCATGTAGTGCATACAGGGTGTTGTCTCCTATATGTGCCATTTATAACACAGTTGGGCAGACATGTCAGTGTCAGTCAAGCATAGTTTGCCTGTATGTATCCAAGCTGGATACCTGCCATCTGCACATCTGTACAGGGACTGATAGACATCATCTTGGCAAGTAGCTATGCAGTAGGATGAATGTTTCAACAGATAGACTTCTGACACCAATATGTATGCCATTACTACATGTTGGAAGCTCTCACTGACATGTGCTGCAGAGACAGTAGTCTACAGTTACTTTCCACATGTCAGATCATTATCCTGTAGGGTATATATACTGTGCCACAGCTCACACACCAGGAACATGACAGTGAGGCCTCAGAGTCTAGCTATGCCTGCAGGGGTGCTTGTTGTCAGTACTACATTTAGCAATCTACTCTTGCCTGGGAAAGCACTGTCAACAGTAGTAATGCCATGATACACTACATGTCAGTCACATGGATAAGAGTGCTGTACAGGCCTGATTTACTTGAGTGGCCCAGATATGACACTCACACCCCTTGCTACTATAATGACAGCACATAGATGCATGTTATGTACATGGCATTACATACACTTATTACAGATGTCATTACCCTGCTATGTTATCAGACTGGGACATGTCTAATGGTTACCAGGGCTGAGACATGCTTAGCAGGTTTCAGCATTGCTGGGACATTACAGCTAAGCACATTTGCACACTGGTAAGCGAAGCCTACATGGTGCAAGCACCCATACGTTTAATCATATCTTAGCACTGCTTAGCTTTACACAAACCCATGCAAACACACTTAAAGCTGCTCAAAACTGCCTTAACCACTCTCTATCCAATAGCCCTTGTTCTGCCCAGCAACAAAATACACAGCCCTTGCAGGTCTTGAACCCAGGACCCTGTACGCTATAGTCAACAACAGTTAACCACTACACTATGACAGCTGTGAAGACAATTGTTGTTTTTCCGATATATCTGACAGTACACATATTGAATAGTATTTAATCATTGCTTTGACTTCCACAATTGTGTAGTGCATGTTAATGATATTACTGTTGCATTGCATATATTGTTATATCTAAATATACACATATTAGATACATACAGTGAGATACATCTGGGAAGGTATACTCAACCGTGATATTTACACATGACAAGGATATAGATATATACATATACATATGTAGATATATGTCTACATGTACATACACATATTCATATATATGTATTTCTACACATCTGTATAGTGCATCATATATATGCCTAATTTTAGATTTCTCTCTATGTGTGTGTGTGTGTGTGTGTGTGTGTGTATATATATATATATATATATATATATATATATATATATATATATATATATATAGATATGCATGCCCTATGTGTATAGATATACCTATTTATGTCGATATGTATGTAGATATCTTTAACTATATGTGCATACATATCTAATCAGATATGCCTATTTATGCTGATATATATGTAGATATCCATAACTATATGTGCATATATATGTATATATCTATATAGACATATATAGCTGTGTATTTGTATATATTGGAGTTTGTATATATATTTATATATATATATATATATATATATATATATATATAAGTATGTAGATATGTATATGTGTATATATCTATATAGATGTATATATATATATATATATATATATATATATATATATATATATATATATATATATATATATATATATATATATATACACACACACATACATATGTTTACCATATGTCCAGAACAACATGGAGTGGAGTCCTACCTCAGTACCAATAGTCCCAACCTCTTAGTTCAAGGGGATGTCATGTATGTATTGCAGGTATATATGTAGTCTGTTGCTACTGTAACAGGGGTTGTCTTAACAGACATGTTGTGTGTAGGAGGTCACATCTGCTTTTGGCATGTATGCCATTGGCTACTGACAGACATCCTAAGGACATCACAGTACAGTACCACTGCTAGCACAGTAATGATCCTGTGGACTACACCAGAGATATGGCCAATATATGTGGACAGTCTGGCACTCTGTGGTCAGTCCAGAGGTGTACACAGATCCCCTACATGAGAGACATGTGGCCCATGCCTGACAATATAGATGTTAACAGCCATGTACATGGGTGTATCATGGAAATACTGGACTACATATGCCCACACAGTTTATGCATTCACACACACCAGTCTGTCCTGACACACAATACCTGGTGGTGTAGAGGTCACATGGCCACATACTACCCAGTAGTTAGTGACATACATCTGTACAGAATCCCACTGCTTTGTCAGAAATACACAACAGTTATGGTGGCCTGACAGCTGTATGTCTTGCAAATAACTGGACATAACCGCACACTGGGTAATTACACTAAGCTGCTAGGTATGTCACAAAGCACTGTGCAAACTACAGGCAGACTGCCACAACACTGGACTACATTTTGTATGGGTAAATACACATGTATCTGCAAATATAGCAGCTCTACATCCATTTCACAGCACAGAGTAACAGACACCTGTGAGAAAGTGCATTCCCACAACCAATGTGAACACAGCCACATATGGTACACAAGCTTAATATGATACTATATGGACTGTCTGATAAACATCATCCTCATATGTGCTACTCACACACTAACCCTACATAAACTGGGTCACGACACAGTGTGGTCCAATGCCTGTCTGTGGTATGGGACACGTGTATTTGGCCCTACAGACATGTGAGCCAGTAGGGTACCATATACTGGAGCAGCATGCAACATCAGATAGAACAGGACCAAGAACGATGGCATGTACCACAGTCTGTGCACAGCCCAAGGTACGCATGCGCAATACATATACTGTCGACAATCACCATAAGTACACAGAACCCAGTACTGTACATACAACTGCAGAATGCCCAGGTTATGTCCTCAGAAATAACCCCTACTATACATAACATGTCTAGCAGTCTGATATCTGACTGGCTTGTTAGCAGGTATGACATCAATAAATAATGGTGTACAGAACATATGCACCTCTTACTGCATGACATATGTACAAAAGTTGACAGACTTGTGGCTGGAGCCACAAACACTGGCACAATATTGGTATGTTGCTTTGATAACCTCATACATTTTCTATCGTACCAGGGTTTGTTGTGACATATGTTCTATGAGGGATATGAAGTCAGTAACTCTCATGGCTGTCACCATGTACTGACTGCAAGCCTCAGACTATGCTTCTGCAGTTCTAAGATAGATGTTCTGTGAGTAACACAAGAAACATAATGCTCCACACACTGCCCAGTCTGCAGATAACCCTACAGGTGGGAGTGTCCTCAAACACATAACACTGTTATGACAGGTATTAAATCGTGTAGACCAGCCATATCCACACACACCTTGTTAAACCGACATTACTCCAAATGCAGAAGAGCAGTACTTACATTCTGTAGTCATGTGTGGCACATCCCCCTCCTGTTTGTTGGCCTAGCTCCACAGTGTATGTTATTAGAGGTAAATCCCAATACCATCTGTGATGCTGTTTTCCAAACACCAAATTGAGGTCCTGCTCACAGTGAATGAAAAGGCCCAACACCCACATGATGTTCCTAGATATTGGAATGTTCCATGCAATTGGCCATGGGAATATTACCACAGCTGTTCCACATGCAATCAGCTAGAGAGGTACTGCAATTCCTGCAGGGGCCATCAGCTGATCATGAGCATCACTTACAAAACACAAGCTGCTGCCTAAGCAAAGCAGGTGTACTTCTCCACATCCACCAGAGAGGGAGTGAGAGAGACAGACAGAGACAAAGTAAGTCAGGGAGGGGGTGGGAGAGTAAAACCTAAGCATGTTTGTGTCACACACCTACCAGTACGGGGTTTCAAACCCCTGACTATGTATTGCTATCACATGTCTATGCAGTTATTGCATGCGCCACATAGCTTACATGTTGGGGAGCTGTCCTAATGTATATCTGATGGTGAGTGACATCTGCAACAGTGGTATAGAAGCGATAATGTAGGTGTAGTACACGTGCCTGTCCACATGAACAGGTATCAACATCAACACAGCCACACTCCCTCAGGGACTCACACACATTAACACAGTTGGCAGGGTCAGGAATAGACTTCCTAACTAGCTAGTTTGCCACAATACAGTAATACGCAGGTATCATATGCACCACAGGAGTTATCCAGATGATATATGGGCAAAGGGTATGTGAAGGTGTCTGACATCAGATGGCATGCTTCACTAGGCCAATGGCAGTTGTAGTGAGTGTGAATGGGGTCGAAAGTATACTTCACACACAGACACATTGTGACAGTACTGACATGCATGGGTGCATTGCTTCATAGGTATATAGTGGTTGACTGCACTAGGCCACATTACAATGGTCTGCAGTGTTGTTCAGGGGTGTAGTGTCTGGATTGGCCCACACAGGTGGGTATTGTATTCACCATCCAGTCATCTGGGTTACTATTGTGTGTGGCCAGTGCTGAGCAATGCTTGCCATGTATGTGTTCTATAGTCCATGTCATGGATGGTGCCTGTGATGTGCACACGTCCCACAGGCATGTTCAGTGACATGTGGAACTGTACCTGGGGTGTCTGGCCCATGTTGTGTACACAGATTGTTATCATCAGATGTGCCAGTCCTGGCCTCATGTGGTGGGAACTGGTAATGGACACATGTTGACCATGCACCTACATTGATAGCATGATACAGGTATTCCCTGGTGTCAGTGGTATCTGTCCATACAGGACATATGTTTAAGGCATGGTATGTCCTTTGTGGGTCACATTTGATGGCGTTACATTTGTTGCAGGTGTCCAGTGGGGAACATAGTGAAGGTGCACTGTCTGCAATTATGTGCCTATTGTAGTGATGGGACAGGGTGTCATGCCCTCTGTAGTCCACTGCACTCACACCATGGTTGCTATTTGTGGGCAATATGCAGGATACTACCAACAAAGCGGTTGTTGCCTAGGCAAGTGTGTTTGTGTATGAGACATGGGTTTAGAGTGTTTTCTTGGTAATACAAGGGTTGCCTAATTTGTTCATCAGGCCTTGATGTCACATGTAGTGGTATGGATTGGCAACCTCAGCCTCTCAGCTATTTGACATCTGTTATCCTTGTAAGGTGGACATTGTGACGTAAAATAGGCCCACCATATAAGAAATTTGCAAAACCCGCTCCACAATGAGTCCAGTTGTTACACACTCACAGCCACCTCCTTACAGGATACGAATGACAAACACAGACACACACACACGCAAGTCTCTCAGTTGCCATGTCTGGGGTAGTAACTCCTACCTAACTAGTTTATCCCACTACAGCATTATGCAGTTATAGGATGCGCCATTGAGATTACTGGACTACTGCTTCCCCAAAGGTGTATTTCAAAGGGAATGATGTCAGCAGGCTTGTCAAAGAAGGGTAATGGAGGTGGTAGTGACTGTGAATGGCCTCAAAATCATTGCCCCCTACACAGACAAACAAACACACACACTTGCCATGTCTAGCACTAGAACTCCTATCGAACTACTATATCACACTACAGCATTACACTGTTATAGGATGCACCACGGAGATTACTGGACTACTCCTTCCCCAAAAGTGTATTTCAAAATGAATGACAACAGCAGGCTTGCCAAAGAAGAGAAGTGGAGGTTTTATTGACTGTAAATGGCCTCAAAAGCATTGCTCCTTACACAGACAAACACACACACAAACATCCACACTTGCAAAGTCTGGGAATAGAACTCCTACCATACCACACTACAGCATTACACTGTTATAGGATGCACCACAGGGATTACTGGACTACTCCTTCCCCAAAAGTGTATTTCAAAATGAATGACAACAGCAGGCTTGCCAAAGAAGGGCAATGGAGGTTGTAGTGACTGTGAATGGCCTCAAAAGCATTGCTCCCTCCACAGACAAACAAACACACACACAAACATCCACATTTGCCATGTCTGGAAATAGAACTCCTACCAAACTACTATATCACACTACAGCATTACGCTGCCATAGGACTTACCATGGAGATTACTGGACTATTTCTTCCCAAACGTGTATTTCAAAATGAATGACATCAGCAGGCTTGCCAAAGAAGGGCAATGGAGGTTGTATTGACTGTGAATGGCCTCAAAAGCATTGCTCCCCACACAGACAAACACACAAACATCCACACTTGCCATGTCTGGGAATAGAACTCCTACCAAACTACTATATCACACTACAGCATTACACTGTTCTAGGATGTACCACGGAGATTACTGGACTACTCCTTCCCCAAAAGTGTATTTCAAAATGAATGAAAACAGCAGGCTTGCCAAAGAAGGGCAATGGAGGTTGTATTGACTGTGAATGGCCTCAAAAGCACTGCTCTCTACACAGACAAATAAACACACACACTTGCCATGTCTGGGAATAGAACTCCTATTGCACTACTATATCACACTACAGCATTACACTGTTATAGGACACACCACAGAGATTACTGGGCTACTCCTTCCCCAAAGGTGTATTTCAAGGTGAATGACATCAGCAGGCATGCCAAAGTAGGGCATTGCAAATTGTAGTGAGTGTGACTAGCCTAAAAAGCATTGATCCCTACAGAGACAAACATACGCGCGCACACACACACACACACACACACACATACAGTTACCACATCTGGGATTAGAACCCCTACCTAACGAGTTTATCACACTACAGCATTATGCAGCTATAGGACATGACACAGAGATTACTGGGCTACTCCTTCCCCAAAGGTGTATTTCAATGTGAATGACATACGAAGGCTTGCCAAAGTAGGGCACTGGAGGTTGTAGTGACTGTGAATGGCCTCAAAAGCATTGCTCCCTACACAGACAAACTAACACACACACAAACATCCACACTTGCCGTGTCTGGGAATAGAACTCCTACTTAACTAGTTTATCACACTACAGCATTACGCAGTTATAGGATGTGCCACAGAGATTACTGGGCTACTCCTTCCTCAAAGGTGTATTTCAATGTGAATGACATCAGCAGGCTTGCCAAAGTAGGGCACTGGAGGTTGTAGTGACTGTGAATTGCCTCAAAAGCATTGCTCCCTACACAAACTAACATACACACAAAGACACAAACATCCACACTGGCCATGTCTGGGAATAGAACTCCTACCTAACTAGTTTATCACACTACAGCATTATGTAGTTATAGAACACACCATGGAAATTACTGGGCTACTCCTTCCCCAAAGGTGTATTTCAAAGTGAATGACATCAGCAGGCATGCCAAAATAGGGCATTTGAATTGTAGTGAGTGTGACTAGCCTAAAATGCATTGATCCCTACACAAACACACACACACACACACACACACACACACATACACACACACACTTGCCACATCTGGGATTAGAACTCCTACCTAACAAATTTATCACACAACAGTATTACACAGTTATAGGATGCGCCATACAGATTACTGGGCTATCCCTTCCCCAAAGGTGTATTTCAAAGTGAGTGATATCAGCAGGCTTGCCATAGTAGGACAATGGGGAGGGCGGCGTGTGTACATGGGCCATAACCCATTCATCTAGAGGCAGACACAACACACTTAGGCACACACAGGTTTATTTTCCACAGGTACATTTATACAACTGCTGGATGACTACTGCCTTGTACAGTCATGTTGCACAGTTAGCACTAGCACCACAGAGTCTATAATGCTGAGGGATTCCAGAGGCAAATGTCTACGGTGAGTGACATTTACATATCATGTGGTTGTAGCCATTTGGCTGTGTGCTGAGTGGGACAGGCCTCATGATGGAAGGCTCTTTGTCATTGTGACTCTTCCACACATCTATATATGTGTACTTTTAGCATATTATAGTGTGTTGTCCTTGGATATATGTGCGTATTCCTTTCCATTGTGTGTGCAAAGCATGGCTGGTGCATACTGAGGAGTGTATGTACTAACATCTGCAACTTTCAGATATGTATAGTCCACTGTTGTTGCCAGACATGGGCTTCATTTCTTTAAGTGTGTGAGCATGCCCAGTATGACCTTTCAGTATTTTGTTGTCTGACATTGCCTTCATTTCTCTAAGTGTGGGAGCATGCCCAGTATGACCTGCTGTATTGAATGTGTGTATCCATTCCAGGTAGTTTGTACTCCAGTGCAGTCCTTTGTGTTCTACACCTACAGCTAGCAAACTGTTTCTGCAGGATATCTGTAGATCAGTTGACAATATGGGATCAAACTGGTCAAAGGATAGTGGGTTACTGTAGATAATTGTGTCTGTGCTGCTTCTGCTACATGGTCCTGGTGTTAGCAGAGATATTCAGACATGTGTACTGTTATACACTGTGATGTTTTATGTCATCAAGTACTGTCAGGTAGACATACTTGCTCACAGTCATGTCTTGGGGAACACAGGTTGAATGCAGCTGTGTCCAGTATTGTGGTCAAACACTTACATATTCTTGCAAACTAATGCCATTCTGGAGGGGGAGCTGCAGACACTTGTTGCTGGGTCTGTGTAACTGGTTCAGCACCTTGGTACAGTGATGGCTGAGGATCCCATACTTGTACATCCATCAATGTGACAGTATGGCCTAATCTTGCTGTGGCAAAACCTCACAGCTGCACAGATTCACACAGGTTACCCAGAGGCAAGGATCATAAGTCAGGACATTACCCCTACTGTGGTTTACGAGCAGGTTTGTAGCCACCAATTCTTGTGTTTGAAGTCAGGGAATAGTATGTGCACATGGCTGTGTTTCGGACTTCGCACACTCCATGCTGCCCATGCTCCCACCCCCACCTCTATTATTATATCCTCTTCCATACATTATGCAAACATTCTCTGATACTTTCCCTATATTTATCACCTCATCACAGCAGTATATTGGTGTTGGTCCACAGTTCATGCAGTGGGACATGGTGGACATGTTACTGTGGTATGTCCACATGGCCTTGCATATGGGTTCTGTGGACTGTGTTATGTTGTTATTTGGGAGTCCATAACATACATTGGCAGTACGGGTGTGACACAGGCCTTTGGCAGAGGACTGTAGGCCATTTGATAGTGATGCAGGCCAGCTGTAGCAGGCCGTTGCAGTCTATGAGTCCTACAGTCCCAGACTGTAATACAGTATATTCTCCTGGGGTGACAGGGTAGGTGTGTTAGGTGTTCATGCCAATACTTTCTGTCAGTATTGATCCAGTGGTGTGGATGCTGGCAGTGTGCTGCTTACAGCTAGGGACACACCTGCACTGCATGCTGCATTCTTTCACTATTGCCATACACAGGTGGGGGTCATATTGGACCCATTCCCAACAGCAGGGATAAGACTCGAGAGGTACCTGTGGGTGGTGGTTGGGTGAGCTACGTGCATGTGTGCTATGGACACTACTTGCATCTGACTCACAGATATGCATGGGGCATTCCACTTATGCTGGCTTGTGCAGAGACAGCTGTTTCTCGGTGCATCATTCCTGTGAGCTTTGTGGTCTGTGAGTGTTTAGCGAGATGGCATCGGCATTCCCTACTACAAACCCAGATAATGTGCTGCAAACCTGTATGTACAATTCCAAGGGTGTGTCCATTTAATGGTTACACATTATACACTGTCTGTCTGGGGTACTTTCCCCTGTCTACTGCTTGTATATCTGGCCCAACAGTCATGCCATGTCCATCTTTCATATGGTGACACATATTACTTCCATACATTTACAATGGCTTACTGCTAGAATGTGTTATACTGGGGAGCATTGTGTTTGGTATTGCAGTTGTGAGGACTTGGCCCTGTCATCGGCAGTACTGGGCAGTGGCCACCAGGACAAACCTCACTATGCATACATACTGACCACTCTCACACAATATAAAACACACACCAACCTAACACTCACATACCTGCATATTGTACAAATGCTAAAATCTATCCTGCTACCTTGGCCATCCCAGGTAATCTGTACTCCACTGGTATTATACCTACACATACATGTTAATACATTTCTACATAGGATTGTGGGGGCACACCTGTGTGTCACTACGTGTCTACATAGGAATGGGGGGCACACCTGACTGTTACTACATTTCTACATAGGATTGGGGGGACACACCTGACTGTTACTACATGTCTACATCAGATTGGGGGGCATACCAGACTGTTACTACATTTCTACATAGGAATGGTGGGGGGGGCACACCTGACTGTTACATTTCTACATAGGATTGGAGGGGCACACTTGACTGTTACTACGTGTCTACATTGGATTGGGGGGCACACCTGACTGTTACTACATGTCTACATTGGATTGGGTGGCACACCTGATTGTTACTACGTGTTTACATCGGATTGGGGGGCATACCAGACTGTTACTACATATCTACATAGGATTGGGGGGCACACCTGACTGTTACTATGTGTCCACATTGGATAGGGGGCACACCAAACTGTTACTACATATCTACATATGATTGGGGGGCACACCTGTTTGTTACTACATGTCTACATAGGAATGGGGGGAGCACCTGACTGTTACTACATTTCTACATAGGATTGGGGGGGCACACCTGACACTTGTACACATTTGCTATGACTGTACTGGTATGTCAGGTACTCCATTTCATTCCATATTCTAACCTATCATGCTGCCTAGAGGCATATCAGTGTACTACAGGTCTTAGGTTTGATTGACCTACATATCAGTTTCTGACTTCTTACCCTTCAGAACTAACATCCCACTGCCTGACCTGTTGCAGTCTGTCTGTGTAGGCCTGGGGGTGGTGGTTACCCATAGCCATCATTCAGAGGCCTTAGCACAGCCTTTGTTTGTGTTTGTCTACACCTGTCCTCTGGCTGAGACTGTTGTTGGGTATGTGAGCCTCCCTGACTGGCATGTGTGTGTCATATGGACATACATGTGGCCCAACACATTTCCTGCAGTGGGTTTTGTCACCATGTGTAGTACTGGCTACTATGGTAACACCAGTATTTGTTACAGATCTCATGCTGCCACTATAGGTGCCTACTATCTGCTGGCATCCAATTCAGCTACCCAATTCCCTTGCATGCTCACATCCATACCATAGATACAAGTAACAACACATACTACACCATTCGGCAATTGGTAGGAAGAGTGACTTACCTTGTGCCTGTGCCAGTATTGAAGATGGTGCTGGAGGGCTTCCTATGTCAGATGCACATAGTACACTCCCTATACATGGTTGAGCACAGGTAGTGTCATGTTTGGCATCCCTTTTACTGTATGTGCGAGTCAGAGAAAGGTGTCATTCCCTGGGTCCCTACTGTGTCAGTATATGTGCTATGCATTGCCTCTTTGCCAAGGCCAGGGCATACTGGGCACGCCTCCTTCTGCCTACTGAGGCAGGCTCAGGTTGTTCCTCCTCCAAGTCACTCTGTGCCTATGCAGGCCTTGGCAGTGGTGGTAGGCTGTGTGGCCCTGCGCCATGCTGTTCCTGCTGCAGCTGTTTCCACAGGATCATATTGTGTAGCATGGCACACACGATGACAATCTGAGTACATGTAGCTGGTGAGTACTGCAAGACTCCACTGTATGTGTTCAGGCACTGGAACCGTGACTTGAGCATCCCAAACACATGCTCTATTATAATTCTGGTCTGTGCATGTGCCTCATTATGGAGTTCTTCTATGGGTGTGTGTGCATTTCTGATGGGTGTCATCAGCCATGGCTCCAGTGCATAACCAGCATCCCCCACTAGGTGACTGTTAGGGATGTCCCCAGTGGCAAATCTCTGGTACAGCTGCGTCAGATGCCAGATGTGGGAGTCATGATAGCTTCCAGGGCAGCCAGCACACACATTCATTATAATGCCCTGGGCATTGCACACGACCTGGCAGTTGATGGAGGGGAAGCCATTGTGGTTGATGTAAACCCTACCTTGCTCACCAGGTGATGCTTTGATGCATATGTGCGTGCAGTATATAGCACCCACTACCGCAGGGTATTCTGCTATTTGGTGGAAGAGACGCATATTGCTGGCCGACGCCTCACGGGTGTTGGGGAAATATATGTGCTCACCGGCATGTACTAACATGGCATCCAGGAATTGGTGGAGTACCCTGGATGCTGATGCCTGTGAGATCCCCATGATATCCCCAGTTGGCCTTTGGAAGGTACCTGTGGCTAGTATTCTTAGGCCTACACATACCTTGGTATCCACTGGGATGGGTTCCCCTGTGTTAGTTGTGTGTGTCAGGCATGGCCGGCACAGCTCAACAATTTGCTGTAGGAGGTCCCTGTCCACCCTATAGTGCTCCACTATCTCCAGCTCATGTAGCCCCTGGTAGGTTACCCTGGGTCTGTACACTCTTCTCCGTATCCTCACTGTGGGTTGGTCAACATCATTCTCATCCTCACCACCGTCAGCCTCTTCCACATGTTGATGTATGATAGCTTCTGCAGCCCCTATCATTTTGTTGCTTTTGTTAGGTAAAATTTCCCCGCTTGTATACACCGGTAGTGTAGATTATGTGGGAAAAATCAGAGGGAAAGGTGTTTGCAAAGTTTATAGTAGTGTTCTGGGCTGGGCTGTTGCCTGTGTAATTGGCTGGTTCTGATACATTTCACCTGCCAGCTATGCTAGTTCTCCTTGATTACCTTCCTACTGCCGTTCTCCCTTCCCATTGCCTTCCTGTTTAAGCCCAGGGGCACGCCGCGCAAACACAGTGCTCAAATGTGCACAGAGCTGCTATTTCCTGTTTTATTTTCCCTTTAAAACCCGGTGTGTGGCACGCATACCCGCTTAGGCAATGTAAAGAGTGCTAGGCAGCCGCAGACACACCCCCTTGCTTAGCTCTGCTAAGCTAAGTCAAACCCAAGCCACAGGGTTCCAATCTGCTTGCAGTATGCCTGACACACACCCCTATGATGTCAGCTAATTCTTAGGCTTGAACCATGCTCTTTCTGCACTTACATTGTTGGGTGCTGACTAGCATTGAGAGGAATCTGGGATTCAGTATCATTCCCCTCATTTGTATAGGATTACCTGCTAATGCATAGTTACAGGTCCCACACTGAGCCTCTCCCCTTAGCAACCACTATTCACTGGCCATGTTGTCTTCTGCCTGCCATTGAGTATAATGGCAAAATAGTGATTTTGGTTAGAATGCTTATTTCAGGTTATTTTTTATATTTTCGTCCCGATCCTGTTTGCGCACGACTGCCCTATGCTTAAACAGCCAAATTCAGCTAAAAAAATACATTTTTCTATTTTTTATTTTTGAAACTGTTTTCCATGCCAATGGCCATATATTTGGCCACTTGCATGGTTTCCCATAATATACACACTTTATTTGGAGCTGTTGTAGTTTGCAAAAATGTACTCGGTTACTAGCCGAGTACATTTCTGCACAATACACTAGTCCTGCACGGCCGTCTGACAGCTTCCTGGATCACAAATTCACCTCATTTGCATGGTTTTTACCTGTAAATGGGGTAATTTGCATACAGCAGCTGGGTCCATGCAGGAATAGTGCAGGAGCACTCATGCACATCCTTGCAGCTTATTCCTGGATCGCATGGTGGCCATATTGCCTCCTGGAGCCCCTGCACTGTTCCTGCACACCGTGCAGGGCTTGCTGTATCCGGGGGACACTCTTGCTGTTAAGGGGTGTAATGTATTATTAGAGAAGATATAATAAAATATAGCACATTTTGTATAAGTTTTCAAATAGAAATCTATAGTAGGCCTTGAATATACATGTACATTTAGTATTTCACTATGTATAAATACTAATTTATGTCTTACAGAAGACATATTGATCCCTACTGCTGACCCTATTGTTCTGTATATAGATATCAATATGTATTAGATATTGTTTACTAACTGTGGTGACAAACACATTTGTCCAGCTCAGGGTGTATGCAGACCACCCTTCTTTTCTGGCCATTTTTAGTATCATACTCTCCCTATATGGTGCAGTCTGATAGTTTTGCTCCCATGTCTGCTCATGCATTATTCAAGAAAATAAGACAAAGTTCATTTGTGTAAGTAAAAACTTTACCATAACAGCAGATGTTTGAGTGATCACTGTTGCAGAAGCCTTAGCTATAGGGATTATATCCTGCATAGTATATAACTGTCAGGCAGCTTGAGCTGAGATAATAGCCAAGCTTGGGCACCAAGCCCTTCACAGCTTTCCTGCTAAAAGGCAGGAAAAGCCTCTTCTGTTCCCTCAGTGTCCCTTCTCTAATTCCATCACTTCCCCACTTCCTTGTATCCATGCCTTACCTATTGCATTTCCTTTAACCCTTTCAGTCTTATTGTAGATGTTCAGTGTTATCACATATGACATACTGTCACAGGAATTCATTAAAGGCCCTTCCAGAGCAATCTGTGCATTTGAAATTCTGCAACATGCCATCATTGTTGTTTAATTTGCATGTTTTCTGAAATACAGCCACGATCTGCAAATCATGGTATTACCCTGTACCTCATCTAAACAGTGGAATCCCCCCAGTAACAAACACACACACACTCACACTCACTCTGTGGCTACCCTCAATCCCTGTAATAATATAGTGCTATTACAGCATGTATTGTATTAGGCCCTGGTGTCTAGATTATCTCTCACCTAATCCTTGTTTTATCATTGTTCATCATGGCGCTTGCACTCCTTGGTGTCTAGTGTATCCACCGAACTCCCCATATTAACAGTAATAGTAATTACATAATAATCTCTGGTGTCCAGAGGTTCCCACACCCCTGCCCACACTTATGATTTATTTGTCAGTATGGCACTTCATTTTTATCCCTGGTGGTCAACTGGCTCCCCAACCCTTATCCCAAATTCAATATTGGCACTATTTTGGAATTTTAAAATTAAGCCCTGATGTCTAGTGGTTTCCCCTGATATATACGACTGAGCACTTTCTTGAATTGCTCAGCCATGTAGATGCCTTTCTGTAAGTGATCCCAGGGAGACAGCAAATGGGCATCTCCTCCCAGGATGCCTCATTAACAGTCAGCATAGCCAAAGGCCAGCCCTTCACATGGTTCACCAGCAAGAGGTCTTGTTAGGGTGCTTGCTGAATGCCAGATAGGTAGTGCAATGTGCACACAGCTTTGTACACATTGTGGTACCTTTCTGAATCTCGTCTGTCCCCCTGGGATTCATTAACTCCAACACTATGTATACATAGTTCTGAGTGAACAAACAACACAAACATAACTCACACCTATTTTTGTCTTTATTTTATTTTTCCTACTGATTTTCTTGTAGTCTTAAATCCTGAGGGGGATTCATCAAGTTGCCACAAAGTGTAGACTACATGTACACTTAGTATAATCTTTCTGAGTGACTAGAAAGCATAAAAAAGTACTTGGGTGTAGCTGAATACAGATCGTGTACACCTAGTGTAGGTGTTAGTGTAACCTTCATGAATATGGCCCAGAGGCAAAGAAATTGTACAAATATTTCTGCCATTGAAAAAAAGAAAACAAACGTGGGGGAAATTTGTATGGTACTCACAACACAGAATATCTTAACTCTGCAGGAGAATGCGGGGATGTTCAAGGGAGAATACAGGACCTGGAGATGATAGCGAATTGACTAGTCAGGCATGAAAGAATAAAGGTGGACTAGAAAGGAGTAGGCTGTAAGAAGACTGCAGGAAAGTATGGTAGAACATTGAGGTGAAAGGTGAAAATGGGAGATGCAGCCATATAATAGACAAGAAGAAGAAAGAAACAAAGAAAGACCAAAATGGCAGGGTATATTCAGATAGCAGCAGCAGCGGGAGAAAAAGGTGAGGCAGAGGCATTGGTGGCCATGCAGAAACCAATACCATATCTGAAGCAGACAGACATGGCTAGTGAAAGACAAGGTGTCAGTTGGGAGACCCAGAGGCTGAAAGGGATAGAACAGTGGAGACGGCCTGCAGGAAGAGTAGATCACATACAACATAAGTAGAGAGGCCCAAGCACAGACAGTAAGGAGGATCGGTCAATGGATGTGGACAGGGAAAACTGCAGTATAGAGTTAGTAGTATGGGGTAAGTGGGGTATGATGTGATGGATATGAGAGACAGTGAAGAGCAGAGACGTGGGATTTGGTGACTAGACAGGAATGTAAGGCTGGCGATGAGGATGAAGGATAGAACATGCAAGAGGTAACGTGGAGGAGATACAGGACAATAATGCTAACAGATAAGCCAAAAAAGGTATTGAAGTCAGAAAAGAGGTATGCTAGAAGACAATTGCCTGAAGGGGTGAAGAAGTAGAGTGAGAATTTTAAAATCCATCTCGGGGCATGTATCTGTTATATATTCCTCCTGCCCTTCATGGATGGAACACAGAGTACATCCAAAAAACATAAACTAGTACACTATGGAGCATAAAAGGCAACAGTATTTATTGTGATAGTCACAAAAACAAAACAGTTTTAGAGCAAGATATTTAGCCATATAGTAAAATAGAGACATGCAGAGACAGATCTGATAAAGTTAATCAAAGGTGAAGAGGAGATTGCAGAGGACTGGGGGAAAGCAGAAGCATAAAGTCAATGCGTTCAGTTAGTATTTATGAAAGGAAGAAAGGGAAGGGTGCCATGATGAGAGGAAGGCAGAGCTGAATGGTAAGAAAAATAGATGGATGAATCGGTAGGAATTGAGGATGTGGAGAGAGATCTGGCTGCCTTAAGAAAGATAAAGTAGAATGACCAGAGGGACTGCCTCCAAGAGTCCACGAATCTTCAACACATCATGGTTCAGTGCAGAAGTACTTGAAAATTGGAGGAGGGCAAGTGTAGCACCATTGTACTGGGGGGACAGGAAAAAATCTGGGGAATTATAGGCATATTTGACTAACAGCCATAGCTGGTAAATCCTAGGGGAAAGATTGGCTGTTTTTCTAAAGGATAACAATCTCGGGTATACCAACCAGAGTAGGCTCATGGTCATAAGGAGCTGTAAGTCAGACTTAATCCAGTTTTTGACCCCATTATAACAATTTTTTACAATGAAGTGCCCAAGGAATAATCTTCTTGGATGTCACCAAAGTCATAGATACAGTTCTGTACAGAGGACTGTCAGGAAAACTGGATGGGTTGGAGTGGGACCCAAGACTGAGGAAATGAATTTCTGCTTGGTTGGGGAAAGGTCTCAGAGAGTTTTGATGGATGGAAGATGTCAGGGTAATGTAACGATTTCCTACAGATTTTAATCATTCTTAACCTAAGCTTATTAGATGTACAACTATACGACCAGGCACTTTAAATATCCTCATTCATACATCGCTGTCCTTTATGACTGTTAATTCTGCCAAAATCACTAGTTTACTGTCCAGTTCAATACAGAACAGTCTAACCTATAAATTGTCACTGTTTTGTGGAAATGCTGCTTGGAAATTCAACATCAGTCACTTGTACATGCTCATAACACAATGTATGTAAGTTTAAAGGTTGAAATAGCATTGAAATGAAATGTGTTAGCCATTTCTCATTAGAGTTTGTAAGACTTTCACAGAAATGTTCAGTTAGCCTTCTGATTTTGACGTCAGGTCCAGAAATTAAGTTGCCCGATAATCAGTATATGTAAATGAGATTATGGCCATCACAATGATCACAGGGTTTCCTTTGTGGAGTATGCATGTCTTCCTTTGGATCAGGCTGCAAAGGCCTAGATACAAGTTTCCTCCTATATACCAAATGCATGACATTCCTGTATCCCAAACACATGACACTAGGTGAATTGGTAATCTTCTAAAACTGTCCATAGTTATATGGGCAGTTCATGACTAAGTGTGTTAGCATCTTTCAATGGGCTGCAGTCTCACCCAGGACTGGTCCTAGTTATGTTGCCATTGCTTGTTGAGAAAAGCATCAGCTCCTACGCAACTCTGAATTTGATAAAACCAGTAAAAGAAAGTTATATCTTTTTTATTTTATTTGTTTTCTGGAGTAGAGCACTGATATCCTGGACCTTTGTCAGACTCAGTCCAGGAGTGATGTCTGGTTAAGTGACTTGCTTATAGTCGCACAGGCAGTGGAGGCTGAGGGAATCAAACCTTGCTCCATTGGACCACAGGAAGAAGCTTATTAAGACCTATTTAATCCTTTAAGCCAACTGCTAGACTGATATGTAAATCAGTTTATCCAGCTGAGTTTTCCTTTTCTTCAGCCTCAGACTTGATTTGCTTTTATTGGTGAGCATAAAATAAATGACTAAAAGGAAATGTGGCCCTCAAGGTGTTTTCCAGAAGTTTGTGAGACAGCCATAGGGATGATTCGTTCTGAAGAAAAAAAAAGAAATCTCAAAATATGCCAATTGTTCATTACAAGCAGTAACTATGCTGTTTCTGTTAATAAGTCCAGTAATCTGATTTTAAATGATAAAATTCAGTCAGGAAGAAAAAAAAAATACATTGCTACAGAAATTCTGTTATTTAGGTCTTAATCGTGATAGAATGGTTTCCTCTTTTCTCTGTAATCTCTATAAAATCTAATGCAGACCTGTAAATACATTCCCTTGTAATCTGACAAGCTGGAACATCACTGCCTTTGACAGTTAGAAGAGAAGCTGTTGTTGCATGCCTTGTAGAAAACATATGCTTATTTTTTTCCCCTAAAGAATAGTTTGTAATCAGTTTATAAATGATGAAATGGTCTGCGACTGCTGTGATAGGTATGAAAATAGAGAGTGCTGACAGTATTAAGAATATCTATAATTCAGTTGTAACTCTTGCTAATTTGCTTTTATTTGCTTGTTGATTAGATAGAAAAAGAGCCCACTGTATTCTTCTCCAGTGTAAATGCACCATATTTGAGGTAGCTGCACCTCAATTTTACAGTTTAATAGGACCATCCTACAGCTACATTTATATTGTTCTTCAGTGGCTATTGCCCCCCTTGTCTCTAACCTACAAAAAACAGAAAATACACACTCTGAGATCACCATCTGATATTTTGCTCCTGTAGGCATGCCTGCCTTTCAAGAATACATTTGGTAAAAACATTTTCTCAATTAATTCAGCAACATGAAACTCAGTCCACATTGGTCTCACAGCTTTATCACATTTTATGACATTAGATAAAAAAAACTTTAAATGTGAATTCAAATGCTTTTTTTCAAGGCTATTGGATAGCAGCCCTCTGCTCTGCACATATCCTACTAACAAATGTCAAAAATACATCATGCCGCTCTAGAGTCCCTGCAGCACATGCTTTCTGTCTACTTTCAGTGACTGAGCATATTTTTCTCTCTTACAAAAAAACTTCTCACCTCTGTCTTTGAAGTCTTCTCTTATGTATTCTCCTTTCTTATTCTCCTCACTTCATTAAAAAAAAAACTCCCTCAAAGTTTATATGTTTACAGTGAGAAATAAAATGTTGTATTTTGTTCTTTCCGTGTTCGAATATTGTCTCACTAGAAAACATAGAGTTGTATAATATGACACATGCATATATTTACAATTGTGGTGATGTTTACTATATTGTCTCACTAGAAAACATAGAGAGAGTTGTATAATATGACACATGCATATATTTACAGTTGCGGTGATGTTTACTATATTGTCTCACTAGAAAACATAGAGTTGTATAATATGACACATGCATATATTTACAGTTGTGGTGATGTTTACTATATTGTCTCACTAGAAAACATAGAGTTGTATAATATGACACATGCATATATTTACAGTTATGTGATGTTTACTATATTCTCTCACTAGAAAACATAGAGTTGTATAATATGACACATGCATATATTTACAGTTGAGGTGATGTTTACTATATTGTCTCACTAGAACACATAGAGTTGTATAATATGACACATGCATATATTTACAGTTATGTGATGTTTACTATATTGTCTCACTAGAAAACATAGAGTTGTATAATATGACACATGCATATATTTACAGTTGCGGTGATGTTTACTATATTGTCTCACTAGAAAACATAGAGTTGTATAATATGACACATGCATATATTTACAGTTGCGGTGATGTTTACTATATTGTCTCACTAGAAAACATAGAGTTGTATAATATGACACATGCATATATTTACAGTTGTGGTGATGTTTACTATATTGTCTCACTAGAAAACATAGAGTTGTATAATATGACACATGCATATATTTACAATTGCGGTGATGTTTACTATTGCTACTATTTGTGTAACTGTTATTGCCAAATGATACAGGTCAGTTATGATAAAGGGCTTTGCAGCAGTTTATTTATGTTAGCAAAGCTTAATAAATAAATACTTAACACCTAGCTACACAGTATTTCCTTTGCTAGACATAGCACTTTTAGTAGAGTAATGAATGGCTGGGAGTTAACAAATCTAGGTGTGTTGAATGTGTACTAGTAGTTCTAGGCAGTCAGAAAATAAAAAGAAAAAATCAGGAGTCCATCAAAGATTTCAAGATAACACTCATAAAGCATCTAATAGAATCCTCCTGCAGTATGGATAATGATTAATGAAAAATGTATCAAAAACATAACATATTTAGTTTATTATCCTCTTTGTCATTATAGCTTTGTATCCAGTGCACTGGTTATGCTTTGGAAAGTGATGAAATTAACTCAGTGAACTGGTATAAATATTAACTGATCTCATTTCAGATGAATGCTTTCTGTTATCATAAATACTGGTTATGTGATACCAATGTATTGTTGAAATTTTCTGTGCTTTTGTTTTCTTGCATGTGCAAAAGTTCTAAAAACACATAATCCTGCTAGATACATGTAAACCTGTGCTATGCTTTGCAGTTATGACATGTAAATTGGTATTGATGAATATTGTCACCCTTATAAGGTATTGTAAATACCAGGCATCTAACTCTAATGTATTGCAAATTATAAGTGGATTGATGGTCAGATGTATATACTATATACGCAAGGATATATTATACGTGTTAACTGTCTTCTGTTCTATGCTTCTCCAAGCCAGAGTCATGATGGATCTAATTATCAAGACTGACTATTAGAGGTGACCTGTGTCTGGCATGCAAGGCATCCTCTGATCTAGTATTAATGGACTTGCTGCACAATGGCAAATTAAATGGCATCAGAAATACTCAGTGTAGGAATATAAACCTCTTCTGTAACATTAACAGAATGGTTTGGAGGGACATGTATATCTCACAGAGGATACTGCTGTTCAGAAAAGACTCCCCATCCACATAAAACAAAGCTCATCCCTGTGCATATTCAAGGGCAACTTGGATCCATGGATGGGAAAGATAAAATTTACCCCAGGGCTGCCCCCATTCTTCTAATGGACAGAGACAGCTCCGAAATGCTGTAGCCCATGCACGGATCCCTTCAAATTATGCATGGTATGATCTCAGTTATTCTCATTAGGGGTAATATATAATTATTGACCACAGGATGGGTGACGGTGAGGCCAATCTCTAACTAAATGAGATAGCCAGTTTTCCTTTTTGTACTTGAATTAACCTAAGCTAAAAATGGTCTGCAAGGGCAGCTAGCCTAATACTTACCTTTGTACTTGTGAGCCTATAATTAAAATACAAATAAATAAACAGTATTGCTCCAAGCTTGATCTGCACCAAATCATGTACACTGAATTAACCTACAGGAAAATGACCTTCCTGCTTGATGACCAGGCAATAAATGAGACGCGCTGCTAACATATCAGAAGCAGCAGAAAAAAATAGGAAACTTTTGTCTTTTGTTTCATGGTTTGCATATGAGTTTACAAATTTGTTAAAAGGCAAATCCTAATGATTCACAATGTAGCCTTTTCATTTTTACCCAGACCTATTGCCATACCTCTCGACTGTCCAGATTTTTGCCAGATATTTTTGCCCTATTCCTCATAAAATTTGTGTTCTCCGAGCAAATCACTGAGGATTGAAATCCGTAATGACATGCATTTAAGTTTCAGAGTTCATATCATTCAGATAATGTATGATACGAAAAATCCTGTTATTCAAACAAGTTACTAAGTTTATAAAAGCAAAATTTTAAATCTGTCTCTATTTTTTGGCCTGTGTCCTCCAATTATTTTAGGCTTTGTCCAGATTTCTTGCTCTAAGAAGGTGAGAGGTAGGAAAATTACAGAGTTAGTGAAAAGAACAATTATCAAAAATAAATATTCATCAACATGACACTGCAAAATGGCTAAGCTCTGTGAGTAACAGGATGTGACCATATATCTAATATTTGTTACAAGACACTGAGAAAGTGTCAGATACTGTTGTAAAAGATGGGAAATAAAGAAAAATAAATTGAAGTGCATATAATGTTGCTTAAAGTTCCTTACTTATCCTTACATACAGTTTTGATTTTCAATAACTTTAATTTTTAGTTGTGCTCTACATTTATTTTATTTATTTATTTTACATTTGTTGACCGGGAAGGTCCGACTGGATATATGTCCATTCTCAGTGGACGCCCGGGGAGAAAAGCTCCATACAGAAGGCATAACAGTATAATACAATGTAAAATACAGCAGAGAAATACAATCCGGAGAAGGTGTTACATATTTACATATTGAAACCATTCCACTATTAGTATAATTCAAGATCGAGGTTATACAATATATTTGTAGGTCACTTTCCAAGCTTGCAGCCCAACATTCAAAATGTTAATTTATATTTCTGTGTCCCTCTATAGGTTCCTTAAAATCCATTCTAGATTTCACTTAAACAACATGTTTGTACAGAGTAATTAGGTTAGGATTCAGACACGCTGTAAAAAAAATGCAACATGAAAATGTGAAAAAAGCATTAGCAAAGTCAGATGCAGTGTGACATTTCATGCTTTATTCACAAGTCAGACAGCCATCACAGCAAAATTACATAAGTCGAAAATGTCTGAAAGAAGAAGTGAGAAACAAGGCTTTACTCAGCTGATCTGTGACAAGGCACGAGGCTCATACCCTTTGCGGTAACTTTCTCTTAAAGCTACCAGTACTATATACGTACGTGCATGCTATATCCCTCTCATCTCAAAAATGATAAATGTAAAAACCAGATACAATATAAAGTTTAAAGACATTTATGTTATATGTACTAGTGTTTCATGTGAAATGTAGCAGTAAAATAACTTAAATTTCAAACATTTTAATATTAAGTTATGGGAAAAAGAATGCCTTGATATTTGGGATATTTACGGTCATTTGACATAGTATGTACAGTCCCTGAAGCGGATAGGTGTTTTGGTCAGTCTTCAGTATCGTCTAGATACAAGCTCTCATCTGGTCAAAGAGTTAGCCAGAACATTTTGGATTTGAACAACTCAAGGGATAGCATCACTCTGATGAGCTTTCTGGGCTGCATTATCCTTCTGCACAGTTTCTTCAGTGCTTGAAAATGTATTTTTCTCACTGAGAGAATGGTAGCACTATGTCTGACCATGAAAAAGCAACATTTTAATTTAGCATTTGAGAAGTAAACACTTCTCATTGATAGACTTCCTTGTCTCTATTCCATAATTTGTATGAGAGCTTACTGTTTCTTCTAAAGAGCTACAGATCAGAACCTCTCCATAATAAGGTGTTGATTGCTCAGCTTAAAATAAAACTGTAGATGTATGATATTTTGCCATTTCTGCAAAGTCCATATGTAATGTTATTTTTTCCCCTTTCTGAAATACTGAAAATGCTTGGCACACTAAAACATTTTCCTGCACTGTCTGTTTTAATAATGATGACAGTCATCTTTACTTTCATGAATTACCCAAGACCAATAAATCAGTAAAAGAGACTTTAAAATGTTTACAATTGTCAATTATACCAGCAAAAGTCCTACAATCAAAAAAACAAGGAATTATTGTATTTCAATATATAGAGACAAAAGTTTGTATTCTCAAAACTGTCAAATTTCCATATGAGATTCTTTACAGTTCAGACCATACCAGTCACTTACATTTTATTCTGTTGTTGTTGTTTGTCTTTTGGCTTTTCCCAGTAAGGGGTCGCCACAGCGGAACTCCGGTCCGCTAATGATTGGCAGTAGATTTTTATGAAATGCCGAGGTGCCAGCTCGACGCCCAGCCTTCAAAGAAGGCATGCCCATTTATGCACGCATGTCTTTCGAACACTACCCAACCATGGGGAGGACATGCAGACTCCACACAGAAGGCACTCCCAAGCCCAGCCAAGAATCGAACGGGAGAACCTCTTGCTGTGAGGTAACAACGCTACCGCCATACCACCGTAGCACTTGCATTTTATTCTGTACATACCTAAAACTAGTGGTGATATGCTTTAATTCCCATTCTTTAACAAAATTATGAAATTCCTAATTCACAAATTTTGGGTTATTGTCAGATTTTTACTTTAGCTAGAAGTGTGTACCTGGATAGTAATAAATGCACATAAAGTCACTGTAAGAACTGCCTCGCAGTCAATCAGAGATGCAATCTGCAGTGAACAGTGCCAACCTACTGTCCATAGGGCCAGATAAGAAACAGCAGGGGCAGTAATGATGGGGTAAATAACACTAAGCTACTGAATGGCAGGGACAATGCTGCAGGAGGTCAAGTGACGAGTGTGACAGATATCACAGCAAAGAAAGGCTGGCACACGTGACTCCAAGAAAACTGAGCACTCATGCATGCAGTGTAGCACAGCATACCTGAAAGTAGCACCTGTGTAGCACAAGAAAGGCAGAAGAGCAGCAAGCAAATAAATCAGAATATGAGTGCACATCAAAGTGCAACCCTGTTCATTATATAAATTGGAGAGAAATGGGTCAGATATGAAATTAGGAAAAGGAAGAACAGCAAGCCAAGGGAATCACTGGTATATAACTCAAGTTAAAAATATCTGTGAGAGGGTGTTTAGGAAGAGTAATTGTTTTCCTTTTAGGAAAGGAAACATTTCACAGGTTTTACAAAACACAGAAAAACAGGGGTGGTATGCACACAAAGATGTGGAGGGCAGCACATGGACACATACATGCAGAAGGCTTATATGAAAGTTTGGAAAATGAAGAAGGAATGATGCATGACATGTGTGGGGAACTCCACCTTATGTGTTAACCCACCATTTCTATCATGACACGTGTGTGGGGAACACCCACCTTCTGTGTTACCCACCATATTTATCTGCTGTTCCTCTAATGTTGTAAAATAAGATATGTGCTCTGCAGTATACATGAGAAATACCTAAGATAGTAGAAGACATTGCTACAGGAAAAAATACTTACAGCATATTTCAGACTCCTCCTTCTGACCTCTTCAGAAACAATACACCACTGAAAACCAAACCTCAAAATTCTTCAAAAAACCACAAAATTCAAAGGAAGACACAGAAGTAGCTTATAAATCCATCTTTATTCTTTCCGTCCTGGTACCTCAGCTGTTCGCCTTTCTGACCCTTTGCCTACCATTGGTGAAGCAGATCATGTTGGCATGGCTGCAGGTCACTATACCTATGACATCACTGCTCACCAGAATGGGGCATTTTAGTGGCATCACTCATCATCCCGGCCATCTCTTGTCAGGCATCATAACTACCCAGCAGGTCCTGTGTGAAGACCCTGTGCAGGTAGAATAGGAAAATCCTAGTTTTCCATGCACACCAAGCTGGTGTTTTGCATTCCCTAGATCCTGAAGTAGCCACTACTCTCAATCTGGTCCATTCTAGGAGCAAAATAGTAGCCTCATATGTGTCTGGACACATTTATGCTTCACATGTCACACAGCAGAGTGCTGTAAAGCTGCGCTACACATGTGCACATGCCATAGATATGTGTACAGCTTCAGGTGTGCATATGTCATAGACATAAGCATACAGGCTACAGTAAATATGCTGACCCTTTGGTAACTAAGAGATGGGATGCAGAATGTTGTACTCATCGCCAGGCCTAGATTAGAATAATGGGATCTTCCTGCAAGGTATTAAGATGGCAATACTGGAACTATTAACCTACTTATCCCAAAATATAGTTTGATCTCTTGGCAAGTCCCTTTCTAATGGAAACGTGCTAATATTATTCTAATACATTAAGGTTGGCCTTCACACAGTATTGATAATATTGGAGCTATAAGTGCAATGAGCATAAGTAGTAAAACTACTGAATATCTTATACTAAGAGTATTGAAGGAATCAGAATTCCAAGGATGATGTGATATACACCAGCACAACCTTTCTTCTGGGAGGCTAGGAGAGCCACAATTACTAAATTAATTATTTTTTTATGCAGAAATAATAAGGGCCTTAGATGAAACATTACCAAATTATGTGATTTATATTGGCTTAGCTAAACCCCATCTGTTCCTCACAAGTCTGTGTTGAAATCTTTCTCACAGTGGAAATTCAACAGATATTTGGTATGGTGGATTGTTAATTGGTTGGATGACAGGAAAGCATGAGTTTCTTTTCCTAAAGTAAGATCCAAGCAAATAAAAATGAATAAGGGTGTCCCACAGGGGAGCTTATCATTTCATGCTTTTATGTAATGTTTTCCCCGAAGGTCCACATATTGGCTAGCATATGTTCCACAGAAGGCCAGAATTGCAGGTATAGTTACACTGATAGTAGATCATCAGGAATTGCAATGTTATTTAGATAGATTATGCGAATGATGTACTGATTCTTGATGTACTGGAAAATATTAGGGTTCAACCAAACACCCTAATAATGGGCGACTTCAACTACCCCACCATTAACTGGGAAAACTACTTGTGTACCAACTCCTTAGCTCAACACTTTCTGGAATTCATAAACTCCAATGCCCTGGATCAACTTATCCACACTCCCACCAGGGGCAACAATATCCTAGACCTAGTCATTACCAACATGAGTGACTGGTGTTCCACACCTGAAGTCAACTCCTCGTTGGTCCGATCCGACCATAAGCTAATCACCCTTGATATCCACATCCCGCCCCCACCCCCCATTAAGGAAACCACCGTAAAAAATTTCTCAAGCCAACTTCATGCTTCTTAAGACAGAAGTGGTGAACTTCATGACACCCATGCAGATGGACAATACAGTTACAGCTGCTGAATCCTACACAAATGCACTCTATAAACACTTATACGAGTGCATGGATTGTGCTATCCCAAACAGAACCAAGACACTATCCTCCAAAAAAAGGAAGCCCATCTGGTGGTCCCCTGCCATAAACAAACTGTACAACAGAAAGAAGAAACTGTTGCAAAAGAGAGTAAAATCCCATGAGTGGATGAGCTCCCCGGTCAGCCTCAGTAAGAAAATGAGATCCCTTATAAGATCCTCCAAAGCTAGCTACGAAAACAAAATCACCACTAATTCTAAGGACAACCACAAAGCATTCTGTAGCTATGTCAAGAATCTTGATGGCAACACCCAAATCTGCTCTGAGTTACAGCACAAAGGCACGAAAATTACAAAACCAACTGATATTGCCAACATCTTGGCAGGTAGGTTCAGTGCTAACTTTACCCCCCCTCACCCCCTAAAGGGCCCATATCTATACAGGAAGAATGCAGAGTCCCTGTAAATCACAACTACGCAGGTAGAAGCTGCACTCTATAAAGCCAAAAACACAGCATCCATGGGACCAGACAACATCCCAGGCTGTGTTTTACATGAACTTCAGAATGAACTGGCTCCCCACTTAAGCACCATATTCAATAACAGCTTCACATCAGGCTTTGTGCCCACTGAATGGTGCACAGCAACAGTTGTCCCACTCCACAAAGGGGGAGCCACCACTGATCCTGGGAACTATCGACCTATTAGCCTGATGAGCCTGGTCTGCAAGGCCATGGAACTTATCATCATGGAACTCATAAACAAAGACATTGGTAACCTCCAAACTCTGGATCCCACCCAGTTTGGGTTTGTGAAAGGCAGATCATGCCTCCTGAACCTGATCGGCTTCTTTGAGGCAGTCACCAAAGCTGTAGATGAGGGTAAGATGATTCACACAGCCTATCTTGACCTCGCCAAGGCTTTCAACACCAACTCCTATTCTGGAATTATAGCTAAACTCACTAAACTAGGTATAAATCCATACATCACAAGATGGGTTGCCAACTGGCTCACTGACAGAACCCACATTGTAAAAGTTGCAGACTCCAAATCTGACCTCAAAGCAGTGACAAGTGGAGTACCACAGGGTTCCATCCTGGGACCTCTCATGTTTGGTATCTACTTCTCTGAAGTACAGGCTAACAAAAAAGGCCTCTGGCTAATGAAGTTCGCAGATGACTGCAAACTAGGAGCCATAGTCAAGTTACCAAATGATGTGGACATCCTGTGGAAGGGCCTCACTGAGACAGATGCCTGGTGTCAGAGCCATGGCCTCAAGCTCAATGCCAAAAAGTGCAGTGTCATCCCCTTTGGTAAAAACTTTTTACCCATGAACTACCACATAGGCAGCAATTTACTTAACACCGAATGTGTGATAAGAGACCTTGGGACCCAGGTGGACAGTAGTCTCTCCTTTGATAGTCATATCATCACAGTAGTCAGGAAGTCCTTCTACATGGCACACCTCATCATAAAAGGGTTCTCATCCAGGAAAAAAAAGGTCATTGTTCCCCTCTACTCGACACTCAGACCCATTATAGAATACAACGCCCCTTTTGGAATGTACCTCACAAGACATCTGCAGCAGCTGGAAAGGCCACAGAAGTACCTCACAAAGAGGATTACTGGCCTCAAACAAATGCCCTACACTGACCGCCTCAAAAAACTCCAGCTTTACTCCGTAGCATATCGCCTACTCTAAGGTGATCTCTGCCCAACATATAAAGCTATGTCAAACCCAGAGCTGTTGGACATTCTACACCTAAAAAAATCCCAATCCCTCCGAGCTACATGCTCTAGGGACCTAAACCTTGTCACCACAATAAACAGGACATGCTGGAGGAATAGATTCCTGTCCCAGAGACTTTCCATACTCTGGAACAGGCTACCCATCTATGTCAAGCAAAGTTCTTCATTACCACTCTTCAAGAAAAATCTTGATGAGTGGATGGGAAATAGGAAATATATCCCGGGGATCACTTCTGTGTCTCTGCTTGACAGTGGCACAGAAAAATAACTTTCTTGGGTGGCGTAAGCCAGGGAACCTTGATGGCTAGGCTTACGTAGGCCCTTGGACCGATAGCCTAGTACCTACCTATGAACCTATGAATGTACACAGAGTAATGGAGTTTCATTTAAGTTTGCTAAGATTAAGGTTATGCATTTTGGAAAAACAAAAAAAAATAGAGATCCATATGGAAGGTAGGATGTGATTTGGGGTGTTTATGAGCAACATGATTGCCAACAATTTGCAGTTTTCAGGCCATCTAATTAAGGTGTAGAAATCCTATTATGCTACTATGCACACTATATTTAGGGTGATGTCTGTTAGGGGTGAGACTGTACTGATAGCAGTATACAAAGCCATAATGAGACCTATAACAGAGTATGGGAGTGGGGGTTGTATATATTCTAAATTATAAATAAATATATTAGAAAAAATACAAAGATTTTTCACCAGGAGATCTGACGGCATAAGGGATAATAGCCATTGTATAACAAAATGTACAAAGCTTGGGTGTAATGACACAAATAAGGGTGATGGTCTTTGTGAGTACATTTTTTGTACATATCATTCACTGCTTTGTACCTGTGAGTGCTATGAATATACCGTACACTGCCCTTATCTTTATTAGTGCTTATTCAACTGTTTGTAGCTAACTGGCTCACTGATAGAACCCATTTAGTCAAAATAGGGGAAGACACCTCTAGTAGTAGACCCATAATGAGCAGAGTACCCCAAGGATCAGTCTTAGGGCCTCTATTGTTTGGGATGTACTTTTCTGAGGTGCAAGCCAAAACAGGTGGTCTATGGCTGACCAAGTTTGCAGATGACTGCAAGCTGGGTACTGTCTTAAATTCGCCTAGTGATGTGAACATCCTCCAAGAGGGCCTTACCCAAACTAATGAGTGGTGCCAGAAGCATGGCCTCAAACTGAATGCCAAGAAATGCATCATTATCCCCTTTGGAGAAAATGGAATCCCCACTAATTATCACATTAATAACAATGTGCTAAGTATGCAATCAGTTGTGACTTGGGCATCAAGGTTGATAACAACCTGACATTTGTCTACCATGTTGCCACATGGCCCACCTCATAAATAAGGGTATTTCATCCAGGAACAAGGAGGTCATAACATACTTGTACTCCTCCTTTATCAGACTCATTATCGAGTACAATGCCCCCTTCGGCATGTATATTGGCAAGACCATCCAGCAGCTGGAGTGACCACAGAGGTTCCTGACCAGGAAAATCCAGGGCCTCAAACACCTATCCTATACAGATAGGCTAAAAGCCCTGTCCTCTACTCAGTCTCATACAGACTGCTCAGAGGTGACCTGTGTCTGGCATACAAGGCCATCTCAGACCCAGTCTTGATGGAGTTGCTGCATATCCATAAGTCAAGCTCCACTTGCTCAACCCACACACAAGGCCTCAACCTGGTCTGTGACATTAATAGAACTTGTTGGTGGGATAGATTTGTGTCCCAAAGAGTCCCTAATCTATGGAATAGACTCCCTGTCCATGTCAAGCAGAGTACCTATCTAGCCCTCTTTAAGAGGAACATGGACAACTGGATGGGAAACAGAAAATACACCCCTGAGATCTCACTTGTGTCCCTGCTGGATAGGTGAAGCAGGTGCTGACTTTGTGAGAACATGGGCAGAATTCTTAGCTAGGCTTATAAGGGCCTCTGGGCCAATAGCCTAGTATCATCCTATGAACCTATGACTGATGTTTCTCCTTCTAAGGCCTGTAGTACCGAGGTATAGTACAACCTTCTCATAAACTCTTTTTTCTGTTCTTTTTATTGCTGACATCTTCTTAATTTTATTATTTGACCTTTGTTCTATTTTACTCCAATTACATTTTTCTGCAGTGTCTTTTTCAGAGCTGCATGTGGTATGGAAGTGTTCATCCTACTCTACGCCAGGCTTGTCACCACTTGATGGTTCAACATCAGTCTCCAGGTTTGCATCTCTGGAGGGTGACAAAGGACATCTGGCAGGTGGTCACCAGGAAGGCTTACTGGTTGCCTCTGATGCTGCATCACAAAGGACAGTGTATGATTCTCCTTAAGCAGTGGACCCAGAGAGTCCTGTTTTGTTATGTGTCTGGCGTTTGACAGGTTATTGTGGCCTGTTGTGGACAAGCGACTGGCCACAATGACTGGCACCCTGTAATTATCCAGCTCTGACTACACTATCACCAGTGGGATGGCCAAGCCATGAGGGCATGTAGCTCTCACCCCACCGTATCCCCCATCATTGTCTTCCCGTATTATGTTGCACTTCTCTCCCCAGTTTCTTGCCCAGCCATCTCCAGTGACATTTTGTACTTCCTCTGTCTGCTTTCATATCTCCTTTTTCCCATCACTTTTATATCAGAACCTTCCATGCAGTTATTAGTTTGTGTTTATAGGCATGTCAGAAGGGTATGACACACAAACATATCCCACCTTAATGCCCTCAACTTCCCTATGTTCCCTCCCCCTCTATTCTTCTTAAAAAAATAAAAAGAGCACATGTCCTCCCAAAAATATCCCCCCTGGCCAAACACCCTACCACTCCTCCCTTTATATTTGTGCACTCCATGATTAGACCTTCCCATTACAAACTGTCCTATCAGCCCTTTTCCATTTATAATGTATATCTGAATGGTACTTTGCTGTATAGCCCTTGTATAGGCTGTCAGATGTGCCAGTGTTGTATGGACATGGCTTCTCAATGCAAATAAGGACACACACAGTGTATTTGATTCTTTGCCTAGGTCACGTCACCTGCAATAGCAAGGTCCATATTTGTGAATGATCCCTGCCAGTTTCACAAGTGAATAACCTGTTTATTTGTTTATTTGCATTTGCTTACTGGGAAAGTCTGACTGGACATCAAAACCCATTTTCAGTGGTGGTCCAGGAAGAAAATCTCCATTAATTAAACCATAATAGAAATGCATCACAATAATTTCTCATACCTGAAAAAAAAACAGTTTAAAATCACAAACAAGGAATACAATTATCATGGCAACAATAAAACATGTTTAGAATAAGCATATTTTTTTAAATGCTGTATAATTATCAATTTAATAATAGAGGGTGATGCAGTGCAGTGCAGTGTAGTTATGCAGGAAGTCATATAAAATATACACAATATGCAGGACTAGGACTGACAGCTCCAAGCTAATTATGGGTACTAAATGAGCATCAATTGCATTGCACAACTTTGATTATGCTATATTTTGCAGCACGGCCGTGTTACCATTTTTCTAAATCTCAGATATTCTCTTGGAAGCACTACTTTTGAACAATATATTTCCTGAACTAGGGTCCATTAACATGTACTTCTTAATTAGCAGTCCAGATTTTTCCAGAATGCCCAGGCTTTTGCCTCTTATTTTTGGTCTGTTCTTTATAAAAATTGTGGTTTTCTGACAAATCACTTGGATGATCTGAGGATTGAAGTCACTAATTAATGACATATATTTGAGTTTCAGACTTCATATCCTTCAGAAAAATGTATGTTAACACAAACCCTGTTGCTCTAGCAACTTTCTAAGTTTATAAGAGCAATATTTAAAACCTGTCACTATTTTGTTGCCTTTGTTTCCCCATTTTATCATGCTTTGTCCAGATTTCTTATACTAAGAGGTTGAGAGGTATGTCCATTAAATAATGGTTTAGTAAAATGTCCTAGCCCTAGTTAATCAAAGTTATTCCCACAACTAAAATTAACTGATACATTTAACTAAAAGCAGATGAATGTGGTCTGGAACTGTTTGCAATGTGAGTGAAATAAGTTTATTTATTTTTAATTATTTTAATTTGTTGATTGGGATGGAGGACTGACCTCTAGCATTGCCATATTTTAATCTCACCCCATGAGTACAAAAGAATGTAGCACAGAATATGACAAACAAAACAAATACATGGTGTTATATAAACAGTGGGAAAAGTAATTGTATATTCAGCATTTACAAATATATGGCAGGCAGAAAACTAGTAGCTTAAACAAGATTTTTTGAATCATTATAAAATGATATTTACTGAAACTAGGAAGTTAACAGAGTGACTCATATCTTTATATAAAGGAAAAATAAATACTAAACTCTAGGTAGGATTCAGCCCAAACACCTGTACTACATACTAGGAGCTATGTGAAGGCCTTCCAGTCAGCAGACACATAGTGGATTATATTAGGGGTAATTTGGGAGGTTACCCATGGCTCACAACTCAAGTGGGGGGGCATGGACAGCTAAAATCTGTATTGTGTAGCACTTAGTTTCTCAAAAAGGGATCTAAGCTACTGAGTTCAGTATGTTCTTTTTCTACCACTACTTTAGAGAAGGTAAAAGTTAATAGTTTCTGCAACAGTCATTACTGTCTTGAAATGACTAGATGTTAAAGCTGAAGCCCAAGGTGAATAATTTTACTACCAACATCCACATACATTGCGTGGCCACTGAATATTGATCCACTATTAATGAGGGTGAGACTAAGTAGCATGAAGTCAAGGAGTACGTGTGCCTCTTCTTCAAATAAGGGGAAGTCGATTTTTTACTAGAGTGAGATGGGGAATGACACCAATGCCATTAATGTGAAACCCAGATGGCAGCATGCTACCAACTGTGACATTAAGATGGCTGTCACTGATGAGGTTTGAATCCCACCATTGGCAACCCAGGGTAAAGTAACTACTAGAAAATGCACACAAGTCTATTTCAGTAATAAAGTCACAAAATAAACCTGTCAAAATACAGATTAAAACATAGATAGGATGACATACACAAGGAAATTAAAAACAATAAAAATAGAATACATACAGAAAAAAATCTAAGCTCCAAATACTTAGGTTCTCTGGTTATCTCTTTCTGCAGAAATAATGTCCCTGTCATCACTTAGTAAAATTAAAAAAAAAAATCATCAAATAGATGTTTTCCAGATGGACACACCCACATTGTAAAAGTAGCAGACTCCAAATCCAACTTCAGACCAGTGACAAGTGGAGTACCACAGGGTTCAGTCCTGGGTCCTCTCCTGTTTGGTAACTACTTCTCTGAAGTACAGGCTAACACAGAAGGTCTTTGGCTAACAAAGTTCACAGATGACTGCAAACTAGGAGCCATAATCAAAACTCCAAAGATGTGGACATCCTGCAAAAGGGCCTCGCTGAGACAGATGCCTGATGTCAAAGCCATGGCCTTAAGCTCAATGCCAAAAAGTGCATTGTCATCCCTTTTGGTATAAACTCTGTACCCATGAACTACCACATAGGCGGTAGTCTACTTAACACCGAAAGTGTGATAAGAGACCTTGGGACACAGGTGGACAGTAGTCTCTCCTTTGATAATCACATCACCACAGTAGTCAGGAAATCCTTCTACATAGCACACCTCATCACAAAAGGTTTCTCATCCAGGAAAAAAGAGGTCATTGTTCCCCTCTACTCATCACTCATTAGACCCATTATAGAGCACAATGCCCCTTTTGGTACGTACCTCACAAGACATCTACAATAACTGGAAAGGCTGCAGAAATACCTCACAAAGAGAATTACTGGCCTCAAACAGATGCCCTACGCAGACCGTCTCAAAAAACTGCAGCTTTACTCCATCGCATATTGCCTACTCAGAGGCGATCTCTGCCTAACACACAAAGCTATGTCAAACCCAGAGCTGTTGTACATGCTCTACTTAAAGAAATCCCAATACCTCCGAGCTACACACTCTAGGGACCTATACCTTGTCACCACAATAAGTAGAACATGCTGGAGGGATAGATTCCTGTCCCAGAGACTTCCCATACTCTGGAACAAACTACCTATCTATATCAAACAAAGCTCCTCATTAGCACTCTTCAAGAAAAATCTTGATGATTGGATGGGAGATAGGAAGTTCACCCCAGGGATCACTTCTGTGGTTCTGCTTGACAGTGGCACAGGAAAATAATTTTCTTTGGTGGTGAAAGCCAGGGTACCTTTTGGCTAGGCTTATATAGGCCCTAGGGCCAATAGCCTAGTACCTACCTATGAACCTATGGACAAGTTAAGATAGCATCCTTACACAGTACAGCATAGGCACATGGTTATATACAGAGTTTTTCCCCAGCTCCAAATATTCACACATGATATCACCGTCATTCTGCTCCTTGGAAAAAAAAAACAATTAGTTCAACCAGTTTTCTGTTTGTCATAGCAAAGTTAGGAACAAAAGCTTATATTGTCATAGGCTTGTAGGTTCATAGGCAAGTACTAATCTAGCTGCCCTTGTGGGCCATTTTAAGCCTAGGCAATTTCCCTTTTTGTTCTCGAAATAACCTATCAAATTTGGTTATAGATTGGCCTTAGCCGTCCCATGGTCGATAATTATACACTATCCTCAATGAGAAAAAGTGGGATCATAACATATACAATTTGAGGGACCCATGCAAGAGGTAAAGCATTTAGGTGCTGCCTCCATCCATTTGTAGCACTGGGGGCAGTTCTCGGTTGAATGTTTTGCTTCCCATTCTTAGATCTAAGTTGTGCTTGAATATGGACAGGAATGAACTTTGTTTTATATGGATGGGGAGTCTATACCAGAGCAGGGGTATCCTCTGCAGGATATACTTATCTCTCCAAACCATTATGTTGATGTAGCAGAAGAGGTTTAGATCCCAAGACTGAGTATTTCTGATGCCATTTGGCTTGCTGATGTGCAGTAAAACCATCAGTATTGGATTGAAGGATGTCTTGTATGCCAGGCTTATGTCACCTCTTCTCAGTCTGTAGGATACTGCTTATAGTGACTGGGCTTTGAGTTCATCCTTGTAGCACATATTGTTTAGAGTTTGTATCTCTCCAGCAAAGTATCTCTGTGGGTGTTCCAGTTGTTGCATGTATCTGGATAGATTCATGCCAAAGGGGGCATTATAGTCAATGATTGGCCTAATGAGGGCTGTGTATAGTGGGACAATGACATCCCTAGATCTAGATATAATCCCTTTGTTTATTAGCTGTGCAACATAGAAGGATTTTCTTACAACAATGGACACATGGTCAAAAGTTAGGTGACTGTCCACATAAGTTTCCAAATCTTGAATAACTGGGTTAGTTCTTAGGGATGTATTGCTAACGTGGTTCTTCCCTGGGATAGATGACTTCCCAAAAGATACAGTAATGCATTTTTTTAATTTAGTTTCAGTCCATGACTTTTGTACCAGTTATTTATTTGGAACAAACCTTCCTGCAGGATGGCTGAGTCATTTGGTGATTCAATAACTGCTTCTAGCTTGCAGTGACCTGCAAACTTAGTCAGACAGAGTCTTTTGGTATTGGCTTTTACTTCAGAAAAGTAGCTGCTAAACAGGAGAGGTCCCAGCACAGAACCCTGGGAAACTCCACTGATGACTGGTCTCCTTATGGAGGTAACTTCCCCTATTTTGATTACCTGCATCCTATTTGTGAGCTGCTTGGCAATCCAGCAGGTGACATAGGGTTTATTCCCAGTTTACTTAGCCTTTTTACAGTGCCTGAGTGGGGGATTGTGTGAAAAGGTCTGACCAGTTTGAGGTATGTGGTGTATACCATTTTGCCTTCATCCATTGCTTTGGTGACCTTTTCAAGAAAATTCAAGAGGGTAAGTAAGCATGACCTGCCCTTGATGAATACAAACTGAGACATGTCAAGTTTTGAAGGTTCCCTATACTGTGATTGATTAGTTCTATGATAAGTCTTTCCATGGCTTTGTATGTGAAGCTGGTCAGATTCATGTGTCTGCAATTGCCTGGGTCTGTGGAAGGCACTCCTTTATGCAGGGGAATAACTGTAACTGTTCTCCATTCACTTAGTGCAAAACCTGTATGGAGGCTGAGATTGAACAGTGTTGTGGCTAAATTGTACTTTGTGCTATTTAACATGCATCCAGGGATATTGTCAGGACCCATCGATGCAGTATTTTTAACTTTTGATATCACTTTTAGGACATGGTCTTTTGCAATAGGTGTAAGTAAACCAGTTTCAGGTACATCTTGAGGGACAAACGGAGGGGAGAGAGGAGTAAAGTTAGTGCTAAAATTATTGGCCAGTAGGTTCACTATATCTTTGGCCTCAGTGTAGATAACATTGTTCACAATCAGCTCAGGGCATTGCTGCATTGTGCTCTTGATATTACAAACATAACTAAAAAAGATCTTGTGGTTCTCTTTGGCTTGGGTATCTATTTTAGCATCATACATGACTTTGGTGGATTTTATTAAGCTAATAAGTAGTTTGTTTACAGTAAACTCTCAGTTAACCGGCACCCATGATGCTGGATAGCTGTAGTTTCTAGTTGCTTTAGCTCTACTATTAAAAATAGGCCTGACTAAAACTGTACCCTTTACTATCTGTTTGGTTTGACTTGTTCTTAGGTTGAGGAGAGAGGGGATTTATTCCTATCTTCCTTTTTAAAACTCTAAATCTCTAAAAACATAAGGTATGTTTCTGCAGGGTGGGGAACAAAAAGTGTAACACATGAAAACTGTATTGTATTTCTCTTGTATATTTTTTTCTGGTTGCTTGAGTTCCAGTTAACTGAGAGTTTACTGTATTTTAGTGACAAGGACTCTAACATTGTGGAAATTACTTTCCTCACTTTGGTAAAAAGTCTTATCATTTTGTTATAAAGCTTTTTGATATTATGGTTCTACCACATGGGTTTGTTTCTGGGGTTTGCCTTGCCTTGTTCCTGTGGGGTACAGCTGATATAGTAAGGTGGTATATGTTTCTGCATATTCAGTGGAATTAACTGGGCTTTGAGGGGAGTTAAAGATTCAAAATGCATCACTAATATGAACAGATAGTTTGTCTTAAAAAAATTCTAATGGTACCTTGGGTGGAAGAGATCTCTGGTTTCAGTTTTATTTTGAAGGAGACTGCTTTATGCTCAGACCTAACAAGTGATGAAGATACACAAGGGATGATGAAAGATGATCCTTATTAGTAAGGTCCAGGAATGTAATGATATTGTCTTATAATAATGGCTGATCAGATTACTCTATAACTGAATTTTAAAACATAAAAATACAGTTATTTGCTCCATTTCCATGATTCAAAATGTTAAATAATTTCCAGGAGCATGAATAGCCCTGCCATCTTGTTCTGCTTCTCTAGGGAAAGGATTCCATCTAGCTACAAATAACATATACATGTGTGTATACATTTGTTTATATCTGTAGAGTTTTATATATAGATATATAAACATATAGATTAGATACACACACACACACACACACAATGTTGCATTGATTGTTGTACCTAAAAACAAGTGAAAAACTGAGGGGTACCATGGACTATAAACATCCCAGAAATTAAGGTACATTTAATTTAACAATGCTAAAGACTGAAGAACACCTCTTTTTAAACATTTCAGTAGTACTTAAGAAACAAAATGCCTGTGCTGCATTTACTCCTTACATACATTAGCTTTGATTAATTTTGCACTGATTGCATAGACAATTATTTTGATTAAGAACTTGGCTAGTCCTGTCTGTAAGGGGTATTTGTCATGCGTCTTCCCAAAATCATTATGTAACACTACAGCTAAAAAGCAATGTACTTTTCTCCATTTAATGCTAGACAAGCCATACAGCAACAACATAGATACATGGCTGTAACTTTGTCTGCTGTTGTTAGCATTGATGTGAACAAAATGGGGGCTTGATGAAACTAATAGGTGTTTGGGCACTATTCCATTCAGATGGGTTGTGTATGAGCAGACAAGGGCAGACAGGGGTTTGAGTGCATGTTTATGTGATTCTGCTGTAATAGGTACTAGTGGGCATGTAAAATTTCAGTCTATAAATTCCATAACAGATTTTGGTTAGCTAAAGGAATTATTGTAGTATGCTAGAACAGTAGTCATGTATTCCTTATTCGCCTGGCAGATGATCTCATAGCATATATAGACATTTGGAGAAAGCCCCAAGAGGGTATAAACAATGCACAGATAATGTGCACATAAAAATACAGTTATTTGCTCCATTTCCATGATTCAAAATGTTAAATGATTTCCAGGAGCATGAATATCCCATTAAGTATCATTAACAAGGCACACAAAAAAGAAAATACATATACCTAGCAAATATGCCTTAAAGTATAATAGATCAGAAGAAGTAAAAGGTTACCGCCTAATTAGGGAAAGAATCATATTACCAAAGACAGACATCAAAACCATAATATGAATATTATACTGCAAAACGTTAACTCACAAGCAATTAAACAGAGATCTGCTGTGTTATATGTACATAAATACAAAGGAAGTACAATGAAGAACTGTAACAATCTGACAGTATATCACAAATACTTAAGGTTAAATTCAGGTATTGAGCTTCATCCTGCAGTCGTGGGTTTGATTCTCTTACCCTGCAATTGCAAAACTACTATTCCCTGAGTAAGTCACTTTTCAAGAAAATATCCTCAGGTACCCATGAAAGGAAGATCTTATGCCTGAAGGGTTTACTTAATTAATACATTAATGAAAGATAAAGAAAGATAATTAGAAGTATGAAAATAAAATGTGAAATGGCTATAATCCCCAATCCAGAGAACACTGACGAATGACATTTGGTGTCTGGTTAAAAGTCTGTACAGCATTGCATATCAAACTAATATTAATGAGGAAAATGGCTCACTTAATGTGACATAAACATAAGATAAGAAAACTGAACTGCTCAGGAAGAAACGCGCGACAGTTATTGGCTACCTTCTGTACCTGAACAGACCAAAGAAGCACTAGAAAAAGTCAACGAGAGGAGCTAAGCTACCTGGATGCAACACCCTACAGTAAGTGAGAGGAATTTCTGCTTTCAGTCTGCTACATCCCAAACTGCCAGCCAGAACAGTTCTGTGAGAAAGATAATAATTAGCTCTGTCAGAAAACAAAGCCTTGTAGCTGTTGTCAATGGAAGTGGAGTACAGAGAGGCAAATCATGCAGCACTGCATTTCTAAAGAATGACAACAGTAATCTATTTAATTTTAATGGAACACAAATCGCTTAGTCTTTGACAATTTTGCTGAGGAATGATGCACTACAAAACAGACACAATTTAGCCAGGACTTCAGGGGAAACCTGCCCTGGTCTTCACTGGTTCACACACTACAGGACCCTTATCTCTCTATTTCATTTATTTATTTGATTGATTGATTATTGACTGGTTATTGATTGTTAACTGGGTCAGTGGGATCTGGATCTTTGCAGCTATGACCCAAGCTTAAGAAACAGAGTTAAGTTACATAAACCACCCTGGTTTAAAATGCATGCAATAACAACTATTCATATATACAAAAATAATACACATGTAAAAATTAAAACTGTTAAGTAAACTTCTTACATAAACATGCAACAATTATAAACTTGTAAATTCTGATTCCGTGTGTAAAATATGGAAGTGTTTTTCAGGGAATTTACAAGATATTGTGCAGAGCATAGAAATAGCATTTTAGGTGAGGACTTGTTGACCATTATTTGTAGTGGATCTGCACACTTTCAGTTCGAATGCATTTTTATTTACTTATTTATTCATTTCTGAATTATTTATGCATTTGTTGATCAGGATAGAACAGTGATCTGCGTGACCATTTACAGGCTAAGCTTAGGAGAGAAGAAGAGAAACAAACTCCAAAAACAAGAAAGCAGTAAGAAAAGAGAAAGCAGTAAAGAGAACAAAGATACCACATAATCTCTAGTTATTTCTAACCTCTACAGTACATAGTACAGAATACACAAAATTTACAGGTGTATATCTATGACAGGCATGGAATGCATTAGGTCTAGAAGTGAATATTGTAGGAAAAAATTAGGACCAGGAATACACACATTGTGCTCCAGAAAATAGTGCACATACATAGGAGGGTGCATGAAGCCCATTGGAGGGGCTAGTCTAGTAAAAAAGGAGACTATATTGGAAGGAGATGAGTAAAGAAATGGTGTGCAGAGGAAGGCAAGTGATGATAAAAGTTGGCAATAATGTTATTACTCCTAAGAGCTGAGTTGCGGATTTTGAATATGTGGTTTTCTCTGTTAAGAGACTGAACCATTTTTGAAACATTTGCAATCAGGAGTGGGAACTATCAAGTGGGTGAAAGTAACATGGAGTACCTGGCCAGTTCCCACACTCCAACAGAGCCAGATGATGTCACTACTTCAGAGAAAGATTTAGGAAGTTGCAGTAAGCTTGAATCTGAGCTATCATGGTCAGAAAGTACTAGACATCCTTTTGAAAGAGAAGTGGAGTATATCATGAAGAAAGAGATGAGACAAACTTAGCTCTGGATTTCACTTTGCAGGACTTCATAAATGTAGCTTAGGAGGCTCCAGATTCTCAAGGACAGGAGTTCTCTGACAAGTGGGACAAGGGGTTATAGTGCAGAGAAGGGACTTGTGAAGGGGGCACTAGATGGAGAAGTGGTGAAGTAGCTGGTAGTCCCAAGGACATACATCAAACACTTCTGGCCATGAGGAACCATTTCAAGAGGTAGTCATTGCCCTGGTGTGGATATAGCTTCCAAATGGTAAACTATACCAGAAGATATTGTGATGCATTACTCTTGTTCTCTGCTGAGACAGAAACAGTGTAAAATACTGTGAGACATATTTAACAGATGCTGGGCTTTCCCTAAGAAATACTGAAAGACAGAGGTGAAAATGTTATGTGGAAATGTCCAATAAAGCAGTTAAAGACTGCCTACTATCATCAGTAAACAAACATGCTGATGGGGAAGTTTAATTGTACCCATTAAGAATATGTTGAGACCATTTGCAGTGTAGTTTAAATGGAAGTAAGACAAGTACTTACTCAATCTGTCCAGGATTTTACAATTTTTAGTTTTTAATTTTATGATGAGTGTGGGGGGTATGATTCCCCCAGGAGGCTGATGTGGACTAAGTTCTAAATTTGGGCCATGTGTATGGAGCTCATCTGTGTAGTAGAGAGGCACTTAGAGCAAGCACAACCACCACAGAAGGTCTGGTATGACTGGTCAGTTTGTGCCTGGAATATACAGCTGGGCAAAAGGTGATGATGATTATTCTTCCTTGACAGAGTAAGCTGCAGGCAGAATCAGTGGTCATTAAACTATAATGAAACAAGAGAATCATATTAACTATCTCACAGAGGTGCCAGGCAGGAAGAAGAAATGCAAACTCTATCATTCCAATGTGATTAAGCCTTGTTACGTATAGTGAGTTACAGGATAACTCAGATGTTCACCTTCTAGTATGCTGCCTAAATGATTCTCAGTTTTACATCTCTTGAGATAAGGTATTGATGTCATAGCAGCTATTGTCTAACTAGGTACAGGACATCTGAGAAGTATTACAGACGTTTGAGGATATATTCATTTCTAAGCCAAGGCGTCTTCAAATGGTAGGTACTATGTGGATACAGGAGACAATAGCTAAGCAAATAGACTTCTTATAAAGTGACTAAGCAATTTAAGTAAACCACAAGGGAGCAACTGCAAAAGATGGTGGATATGGGGAAAAATCTATAAATCCAACATTCCCTCAATGGCCCCCAGTACTAAAATCCCATTTCTCCTCCCCAGCCATAAACTCCTGATTGCTCCTTAAATTAAGACCCTTCCTATTTCCTAATGGTAAAGTCCTGATTGCTCCCTAACCGTAAAGTTCCCAGTTTGGCACTCAGTTTTAGGGTGCCAAAGATGGCTAGCAGTACCAGACTCTGCGTAGACTACTTAAACTTACAGTCAGATATTTACCCCAGGTCTACATTTAAAATTAACATTTACAATGAAATGTTGAAACAGTAATATAAATAAATGATTTCAATTATAAACAATTAAAGGCGTAACTTGTTTTTTATGGTCCACAATGCTTTAGTGTTTAATGAAAATACCTGAAGCCCTTCATGACATTATTTTATGAGTGGTTAAATGTTATAAAAGGATTAGGCAAATGAGGAAAACTAAATAAAGCACATTCAAGTTATCTTTACTTGCAAAGTAATTGCAAGTTCAACTTGTAGAGCTGCATGTCTCAGTAGTGAACTATTCTCCTTTGGAAGGTCTAAGGAAATTACAGGTGAGGCCCAAGTTAAGTCTGAAAATTTAACTACTAACTGGTTGGTATTCTTTTATGTGGAATCATACAAAATGCAAAATGACATTGATCAGTATTTGTATATGGCACCAAATTAACAATAAAATAAAATGTAATCAGCAGAGTCCTATTTCAATTTAGTATGTATTTGCATAGGTAAATTTACATGTGTGTGTGTGTGTGTGTGTGTGTGTGTGTGTGTGTGTGTGTGTGTGTGTGTGTGTGTGTGTGTGTGTGTCTCTCACTATATGTCTGTGTCTGTCTGTGTACTAAAAAATCATCATAAAATCCAAAAATGGTAACACAAACCAGAAACTGTAGAAATCACGTATTCAGCCAACCAACAAGTAAACTACAAGAATTAGTGTACAGAAACCTTTATTCACCGCTTTCGACTCTTGACTTCTTCAGAGTAAAAACAATCAAAAACTCCTGCCAGTTTATAAAAACAACCAATCAAATTATTATACTAATTAAAACCAAGTCATACACACTTCCTTCGTTAATACATACAATGAATATATACATATACTATAAATATTAAAACTAATTCTTAGATATATACAACCTCCTCTGTTAAAAAACACTTGATATTTATGTCATTAAACCCAGGACATCTATCTGCACCCATTTTTAATTGCCATAAGGCTTCTTTCTGCTCCAAATAGTTCTTAAAATCTCCTTCCCTAAAATCAACACATCCTTGTTTGTAGGCTAGAAAAAAGGAACTTCTTGTATTTTTATCATTCTAAGAATGCATTTTTAGTATCTTCCTTTTTTATCCTATATATATGTTCTCTAATTCTTTCATGAAGTGCCCTAGTGGTAATACCTATATAAAAAGCACTACATTCAGAACATACACAAATATAAATCACCCCCCTGTCTTGCAATTAAATCTACATGGCACTGTCAAAATACAGTATGGACTGTTGAGAAGAACATAAGGCCCTTCCAAAATATAACTGCAAATATTACACTCACCACATGTAAACATCCCTTTGTATTTCTCAGTAATGGAATTAGGTAGTATTATTTTTGTACTATCTTTCTTTAATAAAGTTTTTTTTAAATTGACATTATTTTTATAAACAAACATAGGCATATTTCCCATAACCTTGTACAAATCCTTATTTCCTTGCAAAATCTTGCAGTTGTTCTGTATGATGGACCATATGCCTTGGCTATCTACTGTCATATCCAAACTGTACACCAAGTTTATTTCATTAATATTATTTTCTACTAAAACATTTTTCTTGCTAATAAATGGATGGTTCAATAGAGGGGGATATAAAGTACTTCTGTTAAATATTTCCATCTCTATGACTTTTAAATAATCTTTATCATAACCACTATTTAAAAATAAACTGGTTATGAAAGTAAACTCTTCTCTTAGTTATTTATTATTGCTGGTCATCCTGCTAGCTCTTACACTGTATATTGTCATCTAGGAAGATTTTTCTTCATAAATGGGGAGTGATTGCTTTTTTGATGTAAATAAATATTAGTAAACATCTCATTTCTACGAATGCTGCTTTCAGACTCCCTTAGTTCTTCATTCCATGTAGTCTAACATCCAAAAAATTAACTTGAACCCCTACTTTCTCCCAACATGTGTGTGTCTGTGCATTGGTGTGTTTGGGTAGGGTGAGGGAACCAGTGTGCTTATATTAAGAGCAACATATGCATTTATGTTGTGAGAAGTTACTTGTTTATAATCTAAGAGAGGCTCAGGAACTTTTATATAGTTTAAAGGAGACTCAATAAGACACAGTTCAAGAACATGTGGCCTAGAACATAACCAGAAATTCAGACTAGAACAAAGATGTATGTAAAGATCATAAACATCCTTTCAGTTTCATTGTCACTCCTCCTGGTTCCTCAGGTTGCCTTGCTTTGCTCCCTTTTGTAAATGTACACTAGTTTGTATCTCTTATTAGTGAAATGGCTATCCTTCCTTACTAACAGCCTTTTTTGCTATGGTCACTTTTACATAGTTTCCTAACTTTTGATGTGACTTCCTTTGGAACTGCAGTGTGTTTTATTTATTTGTTTGTTTTTATATATGTATGCATGCATTTTTTTTTGTTTATCAGTGCACTTTTTATTTGATTTGGATATTTGTCTCATTTAAATACTAGCTGCTTCAATGTTAGTTTCTTTCACACTCCCTTCATTCCTTAGAGCTTATCTTAAGCAGTGTACTATTTTGTCAGAATTTGCCCTTCTGACATTCAGACCCTTTGTTTTGATTGTCTGACTTTGTTGATAAATTAATTTTAGACCTGAGCCACATGGTTTAATAACTCTTGCTCCCAAATAATCGACATTTCTTATCTGAAATCCGTTCTTCCCTTCTCATGTTTCATCACACCAAGACAGCTCTTTCTTTAGTATATAATAGTATGACCCCCTTGAAACCTACTAATTTTAAGAAGTGCAAGAACTTCCTTTCTCTTAAAGGAAACTGTAGACAGTTTGTGCTTTTCAACAGCTGGCATGGTAAAATCACCTGTCTGCAACATCTTCCTAGTCTGTGCCATCATAAAGATACCTACTGCCATTTTCTTATCTCTTCCTAACCATTAGAAGAGGTTCTAGATGCACGTCATGTGGGATGTGCTGCTTTTTCCATTTGTGCTAAGCAGATATCTTTCAACCCATACTCCTTTTGTACACTGTTATCAGTAACTATGGGTTTATGGATACACAACTTGGAAGCTGCTGGTTGTTTGTATAGCAGCAAAGTGAAATTTGATGAATTACAAAAGTATTTTGTCTAGTGATTCAAACCTTAGCAAATATTGCTGTGGCCATAATAATGGGCCTTTTTTACTTAATGATGAATGCAAAACCTAAGGGAGAGATTCCTGTGGGCTTAAGTGGTAAAACATTAAAGAAAACAATGAAATATTCTTAAGTATACACTGTTTAACACAACACAAGCAAGCTATAGTTTGTTGCAATATGTGAAGAAATACATTTTCAAATATGCCCTTTAAATATGATGACACACAACTGCCCTTCTCATTCTAAATCCAAAGATATTGACTGCCCTTGTGTCGTTTTCTTGTTACTTTTATTTTAATATATAGAACTGTGATGAAAGTAGCTTAACCTGGTGTTATTCTTCACAGTAAAACAGTTATTGAAATAGCTTTACAGAACTAGTGTGTATTTGTGTGAAGCAAGCTGCCATACATTACTGTGGCTATTTTAGTCACAATCAGATATGTGAGATGAACAGTCATCAGAGTGGATATAATTGACAGGTATAGAGGCTAGATGAGGATCTGACTTACCCATGATGTTGTTTAAAATAGTTAAATAATCCTTGATCTGGTTTTGCAGGACTAATACAAATTTTAAACAAACTAGAATATATTACTGCACCCACTTTTCTATCACAATCACATATATGAGATATACCCAATAAATAAGGTGGCTAGAATTGGGCAGTCTGTAGCTGAAAGTGACAGACCTCTACTGTAGAACAGGTTAGAATACAAATATTCTGGCCAGGTTTAATCACAATCAGGCATGTGAGATATTCACTGATGGTTCAGATGTTGTGAGGATGTCTGTGGACACATGTAACTGAGACTTGATGCTATTCTAGCGAAGTGATGTCATTGATCTTTGACAGGGAATGTGTGTAGAGAAATACACAATCTGCAATTTGACTTTTTTACTACTGCTTTAATAAAATTTCAAAGCATCCTTAATGTAATATTTCACCACCAATATACCTGTGTTCCTGATTCTTATACAAGAAATCACATAACAGCTAAAATCTAAATATACTGACAGTATGGAACTCAGCATTATAACTGCTTGTCACTGGAGAGGCATGATATAGCTTTGAGAGTTAAACTGCTATCAGAAAAAAAAAAATAAAATATATATATATATATATATATATATATATATATATATATTTGCCATTGCATTAGAACTAACAAGTGTATGTATTTTACTAAGGAAACAATTTTATATTACTGGATTTATAATTCAGACCTCTCACACTCAAATGTGGCTCATACAGTACAAACGTTATGAAGGTAATGCATTTTGTGTGTGTTTTTATATCTGAAATTGTCAGGGAAGTACATGCTGTTGCTAAGAATATCACTATACTTTTCTGAGAAGTTTACTAGAATATTTAAAATGGTTTCAGAGATATGCACCTGTATTCCTAGGTAACAGCAGCAAGATTAGATGACATTTTGGATTGCCTGTTTCCCACCATTCAATTCATAGCAAACAATTCCATCTGAAGATGATAGGTAATCTAATAAATGAAGATAGAGTTTACACAAAATTCTCATCTCACAGTAAGGATATGACAGTATGCTTATATTTTTCATCATTTTGTTTCTGAGTAGTATGCCACAATCCTACCTGTGGAGCAATACAACATGTCTACTTGACTCACCTTAGTCTCCCCCCTGGGCTTAACCAGATGTATGTCCAGGACCAGTAAGGAGTTCAAAGGAGCTGGTGTTGTGTCATAATGCTGTCAGAGAGTATCCCTTTACTCCCTCCATCCCCACAGCATCCCCCCCCCCACAGTAGCCTTCTTGGCTTCTCATTTGTTGCCTTCAGGAGCTGCATAATTACTTCTGCACATCCTTAACCTTCCTGTCCAAATGGTAAGCTGCTTGCAGCATGCAGCCTGATAGGGCTACTACAACTGCTACTGCAGCAAGTTTAGGCTGCATCCTTTCCCTTCAGATTGGCAGGCCAATGTCAGCCATTCACTCAAATCCTTACCAGTTTGGCCCTTCCAGCATCCGTGCCAATAGCTTAAGATGGGTTTTATGGCGTGCAGTAAGGGCTCTATTCCTTTGCACCTCAGGGCAGCTTCAGCATGTACTTTTTTTTTTTGCTAATTATTTGTCCCGATATTTATCTGCATGTACTTAATTATCAAGAGTGTCTATCATTATTTGTGATGACTGCAGTTTGCAGGTATGAGTTTAGCAGGGAATTCCCTACTTATAGCTATATTTCCCTTTGACTTAGCCAGGATTTCCCATGTTTAGCAGCTCACTATTGTCCCCCTCCTACTAGATAATGAAAATGTATCCAGTTGCAAACCAAATTCCAAAATATTGTTTTTAAAAACATGTTTATTGCATTCAACATGTAAGTAAATATCATCATTTGGATTCTTTAAGTCAAACAACTTACATTTTATTACAAACAAGTATGTAATTGGTATATTCCTTCTCTGGTATTGTTGAGTACTTATCTTTCCAGGTGTGTGCACCAATGCACCAGCTTTCTATTCATAATTATAATGAGGTACAACAGATTTGTAAGCCAAAACCTATAGCAAGCAAAGAGAAGTAATATAATTGGGCATTCATTAATCACTATTAATTCATAGTATAAAAGATAAAATGAACCAGTTTTGCTAAATAGAGGGTAATACGTCAATATTCCAGTAAAACCCCACCCTTATACCCTGGACTATTCAATTCATTTTAGACATTCCAAATACCTTCAAAGAAATTACATTTCAGACTTTGTAGGATACCGAGTTGAGCAAAAGTAAACTCGCAGCGCTCTGTTTCATGAAACAAAATTATTAAAACCTGAGTGATTGTGCCAATAAAGCAGATTTAAAAGAAGTCAAAGTATGAGAAAATGAATACGTGCCAGGTCAGATAACCAAAAAAGTCAGGAAAAGAAAGAAAGCAGAAACTGTGAAGCTGACAGAGGCTGGGAAAATGGGCTAGAATGGGTAACTCTGGAGACAATATGTAAACAGTTTTTGGAAGTGAAACATACATTGCAAGGAAACCTGGCATCCTAGGAGAGAAGCGGATAATTACAGAGGTGATAGATGTTCTAAATGAGTGTGCCACTCCAGGAGCTGATCACTGAAGATGAGGAACTTATTGTGCATGCTGAATTGACAGAGGTCCAGCTGTACGGTTTTGAAACAAAAGTTAACTAAGAAGATACAGCCAGCTATAAAAATGTGAAAATAATAGACTTCCTTGAGAAATATGAGAGGCTAGACTATGTTAAGGCTGCCAAAGATATAGCAACACAGTGGAATAACATCCCAGCACACCAGATTTTGATAGAAAGATCCCACTGAACCTCATGGTAGCCAGTGAATAATGATAGAAGAAAAGCCTTCCTTATGATTATCTGGTTCCAGATATATGCGATAAAGGAGAAAGTATCAATGGAACTTTGGAAAACAGGCAGAAATTTAAAGGTGGAAGAGCAACAGTTGTATGTAAACTATGATTACTCTTTCCAGACGCACTGGAGAAAGAACTCACTTGTACCAGCCATTCATGTGTATAAAGAAAGGAGGCCAAGCTGGAGACTTATCTTACCCTGCATGATGAGAATTTTCCTACCAAGGACTGTTTGTTCATTTCTGGACCCAAAGAAAGCCCTAGATTTTCTGAAAAGGCTAGCTAATTACAGGAAAGTCCTGAGTATAGAGGATGGAAACAGCAACTCAGAAGAGGTGGAAGGAGAAAGACTCAAGGAAGGTGCACTAGAAAAAGAGGTCAAGTGTTTTCCTTTGTTTATGTATTTATTATTTATTTATTTATTTATTTATTTACATTTGTTTTATTTTGGTTTATTTTTGAAGTTGGTATATATTATTTCTTCATTGCCTATTTGTTGAGCTGATGATTTTAAGATCTGGATGTTTAGATGCTGTTTAAATATTATAGCTATGCCGCCTCCTTTCTTGTTTAGCTAGTCCACTCTTAGTATGCCGTAACCGGTAGGGAGGATTTGCTCACTGGTAATGTGAGGTTTTAGCCAGGTTTCTGTCAGGATGACTATATCTGGGTAGTACAAGTCTATGGTGGCATGGAGTTCATGGACCTTGTTGGATATACTTCTAATATTTAGGCTTAGTAGAAGGAAGTCACTTGGTTTTCTATTGGCTGTGATTTAGGAGAAGTTGTAGTTTCTAGTCTGATTATGAGGAGTGGGGTTGGAGATGGTGGGGCCAGGGTTGGGGTGGATGTCACCACTTAGGGCTAGTTTTGATATGCATGAGGTTATTAGTTTTCCCAGTTTTTGAATGTGTTTGTTTATTAGGGAGACTTTATGATTTTGCTCTGTGGGTAATAGGTATGGTGGGAAGGTTACTATGTTAAGTTGTAGGGATGCTTTTTGTTTGAGTAATATAGTTGATAGAATATGTGGGGGGTGCATAGGGATGGTTCTTGAGTTGGTGGGAGGGGAGCTGAGTGAGGGTGAGACATGAGCGGTAGTGTGAGTAATAGTACAGTGGTAGTGGTTGAGTGGGGGAATGATGGAGTTTTGGTAGGATGTAAGATATGCAAGGAAAGTGCATGCAGTGAGCATAGGTATGGTATGCTTATACATGTAGGTTGAGGAGGAGTGATAGTAGTGGGAAGATGGAGGAGGTAGTGTTGGGTTTAGTCCCCGCGGTTGGCTGTTGGAAAGATATGAGGGGTTTGCATGTGTAATAAAGGTAGGACCACTGGGGGCAGGAGGGAATTGGGGGAAGGGTGGGCTGCTAAGCAGGCAGAGACCCTGATAGTTGCTCTTCAGACCTCCCAACCATACCGAGTTACTCGGTATTTACCGAGTTTTGGGGTCCAAATGAAGGGGTGCCACGATTCCCGATTGGCACCCCTTCATTTCCGATTTTTCTGCTTTATTTTTTTTTTTTTTTTTTTAAATCGCACTGTCGGAGCTGACGTCATCACGTGCATGATGACGTCAGTGCCGTCAGGGCTACCAGCCAGTCGGAATTGAGCTCAAGAGCTCACGTCATTATTTCCGACTGTCTGTGAGTAGGAATACAGCAGCAAGCAACCCTAATGGCAATAATGTTTGTTTTATTTTTTTACGAGCTGGCTGCAAGCAGGAACCAGGAATACAGCAACAACAAGAATTACAGGGAGTCGCAGCAGTACTATCGGTTCGGTTTGGTTTTATATTTCCAAGCGGTAAGCAGCAGGCAGCGCGAGCGGGTAAACGTGGGACGGATAAAGCACCCGGTTAATTAGGTAAGAAACAAAGGTGTGTCTGTGTGTGTGTGTACAAATGCACAAATATACATAAATATTTCTGTATTGTACTGACTACTGATATTCATTTGAGAGTATAGTGTGTTCATATAATGTGTCTGTGTTCACACTATAGTCTCAAACGAATATCAGTACAATGCAGAAATATTTATGTATTTGCTTTTTCACTTGATGGCCTTGATAGTGCAGCTAAGTAGATGTTAGAGCAAATGGCAATTGGCTTTACTTGTGGAAACTAAGCAACCTTGAGAAGGTTGCTGATGTGGTTGTTGGGGAGTGTTTGAAGTCTTGTGCAGTGGAATGAAACTTTGGGCTGTGTTATTAGGCTATTTTTTGTACTCAAGAATTAGATTCTACTGTGTGGCTCTGAGTGGGTTGCTTAGTTGGACAATGCTGTGGGGCTTTTGGGGGCTAGAATAGTATCCTCTGTGGTCTCTTCGACTGCATATCAGATTTTTGTATTAAGAGTTGAGAGCTATGGTGAGAAGTGAGAGCACAATTTATATTCCCCCATTATTGGCTTTGTTGTTTATCCAGGTTTTTTGTGCTAAGAGTTTGAGAGAGCTATAGTGAGAAGTGAGAACTGAATTCACTAAATGATAGCCATTAAGTTTCAGTCTTCCTATTTTTCAAGCTGCTGATTTAACACACTGGTATGTTGCACTGACTGTAGTATATAGGGTTCTGGTTTCAAGACTTGTCAGTAACATGTATGGTGATAGCACAAAATTTTATTCTAGCAACTTTCCAAAATTATACAAGCAATGTTTAAAATGTGTCCCTGGTTTTGACCCTTTGCCCCCCACCACCAAAAAAAACTTTATTTGAAAATAAGTGCAAGAAGCTGTGCAAGATGCCTATGGCTTACACTACTGTTCTGTTTATAGTTTGGGAGTGGAAGTAGACTTTTATGATAGAAATGTTCTGAATTGGGCAGTTTTGTAATTACTGGTTCATGCATTTTTTTCATTGCCTACAGTACAGCCTACTGGAAAAATATTCATTCAAACAAGAAATTAAAAATGCACTAACAAGTGTGCTGTATTATACAAGGAATATAACTTAGTCAGGAAGGTGTATCAAAGAAAAGAACACATGTATGTTTTTTGTTTTGTGTGCAACGGACCAATGATTTGAAAACAGCCCAAAGGTAATCTTTATCCACCACTGGCCAGATGCATTTTCTTTGTATGTGGTGTGGGTTTCAGTGCTGTTTCACTGAAAGTGAGTTTCAAGGGCAGAGAAGTTTTAATGTCAAGTCTCTTTTCATTGTGAGACAGTATTGCTTTGTTTACCAAATGTCTGTCAGTGTTTGTGCATTGATGTGCTGCAAAATGTAAAAATAAAATCCAAATAATCATTGATTGTAGACGTAAAGCAGTATGCACACAATAGTGCTTATGGTAAATGGGGCGAAATAGCCAGGTAATAGGACATTGGAATCTGGTGCCATATTTTGTTTGAATTGTTCTTCAGTTTGCGTTTGAAAGCTGGTATCCCAAAATTCCATCGGAGTGGGTGGGGTTACATAATTATGTATGCAAATTAGATGTTAATCAGCGTACAGATTTGTACCTATTTTTCATGGGCCTTGTCCAGATTTTTGATGTTTCCAGGTTGAGAGGTATGCTGCTCTTATGAGGGGGCTGGAAACAATCGGGTAACAGAGTACACTGATAAAAGAACACATGATAGTGAATGTAGAGACTCAGGTAGGTGCCCTGTATTTCCACAAACTATCAGTTAGCTGTGCCCCAGTTCAGGCAGTTTTAGTAAGTTTTATGGCAGGGCTGAGCATAAAGTGCTCAAAGAGTGGTTGTAGTTTTAAAAATGGTGCCTGCCACAGGTAATATTTATTAACTTTGGGATTGGCTTAAGGTAATAAACAGGGAAGGGGGAGGAGGAGAACAAGGGTGTGAGCAGGCAGTTCTTTTGTACTGCTGCTAATGAGCCAAAGTAAAGCCAAGTTTGTGTTTAAGAAACAATCAGAATTGACCAAGGACTGCTCTGAAACTGTAAGTTATTTCTTAATCATTTCTCAGGTGGAAAAACAGGATAACCTTGTATCAGTAGGCTACTGTGGTCTCAGTTTAAATTAACAAACACACAGTATTTGATCAGTTATGGATACTATTTGCTAAAAGAAGGGAATACAAGAGAAAATGGAAGATGAGTGTGTGTGTGGGGTGGGCGCTGCTTACATGCCAAAGCAGAGTGCTCTCCAGGGGATAATGAATATTAGCTCAGACAGACAGACAGATAAATACTCGGAGTTAACTTTAAATGTTTGTGTTTGCAGAGAGTTCAGACCCAGACTGTGCTTTTCTTATAACAATGTATTCACCGGTTGGATAAAAGATAAAGGTGGAACCACAGCTCAATACTCCCTAAAGGAGAGATAACTATCCCAGCCGAGTGTAGCCTCCCGGACATCTCAAATGCGCAGGTGAAAGCTGCTCTCTCTAAAGCTAAAAACACAGCATCAATGGGACCGGATGGTGTCCCCAGCTGTGTGCTACACGAGCTAAATGAGGAATTAAACCCGCACATAAGGCAGCTGTTTAATCTCAGCCTTACCACAGGATACGTGCCCAAGGAGTGGCGTACGGCAACTGTGGTCCCACTCCACAAAGGTGGCCTCACGGACCCTGGTAATTACCGCCCCATAAGCTTAACAAGTCTAGTCTGCAAAGCTATGGAGAGGATCATAATGGAGCTCATAAACAAAGATATAGGGGACTTGCAGACATTGGACCCGACCCAGTTTGGCTATGTCAAGGGAAGATCATGCCTTTTGAACTTGGTCGACTTCTTCGAAACAGTCACCAAGGCCATTGATGAGGGAAAGGCAGTCCATACAGCCTACCTTGACCTTGCAAAGGCTTACGACACAATTCCCCACTCGGTATTGTAGAAAAACTTACCAGCTTAAATGTAAACCCATATGTCACAAGATGGGTTGCAAACTGGCTTAAAGACAGAACCCACAGGGTTAGAGTTGCTGGCGCTGTGTCAGACTCCAAGCCGGTCACAAGTGGTGTCCCACAGGGCTCGGTCCTTGGCCCCCTATTGTTTGGCATCTACTTCTCAGAAGTACAGGCCAACATGGGAGGACTTTGGCTGACAAAGTTTGCAGACGACTGCAAACTGGGAGCCATAGTGGAAAGTGCATCGGACACGGATATCCTTCAGAAGAGACTCACGGAAACAGATAGCTGGTGCCAGAGCCATGGCCTGAAGTTAAACGCCAAAAAATGTATAGTCATACGCTTCGGGAAAAACAAGGTAACCCCAAGCTACCATATAGGTGGCAATCCACTAAGCACAGAAGAGGTTATCAGGGACCTGGGGACCCAGGTTGACACTGGCCTTTCTTTTGACACTCACATTGCTAAAGTGGTTAGAAAGACCTTCTACATTGCCCACCTGATCATGAAGGGATTCACATCCAGATCTAGTGAGGTCATTGTTCCCCTGTACTCTTCACTTATCAGACCAATGATCGAGTACAATGCCCCATTCGGGATGTATCTCACCCGACATCTGCAGCAATTGGAGAGACCCCAAAAGTTCCTCACCAAAAGGATAAAGGGACTCCAAAATCTGTCATATGCTGCCAGATTGAAGAAACTCCAGCTCTATTCAGTCGCATACCATCTGCTCAGAGGTGACATGTGCCTGACATACAAGGCCATGTCCAACCCGAATTAATGGACATGCTCCACCTCAAAAATCCAAATCCACCAAAACCACTAGAGCAAGCGACTTAAACCTTAGCACGGATATAAATAGGACGTGCTGGAGGGATAGATTTATCACTCAGAGACTCCCTATGCTGTGGAATAAAATCCCGGTCCATGTGAGGCAGAGCACCTCGCTGACTCTGTTCAAGAGAAATCTAGACCTGTGGATGGGAGATCGTAGGTTTACCCCGGGAATCATATCTGTGTCACTGCTGGACAGAGGCACAACAAACTAATGGGCACAGTATTTTTTCATATAAGGGGTGGCGTAAGCCACAAAAATTTGGGCTAGGCTTATAAATGCCTTAGGGCAGATAGCCTAGTATAAACCTATGAACCTATGAACCTATGAGTGGTGTTAGGTTCAAAGTTAACTTTAGCTGTTTGTGTTTGCAGACAGTTCAGACCCGGACTGCGCTTTTCTTATAACAATGTATCCACCGGTTGGATAAAAGATAAAGGTGGTATCGCAACTCAATACTTAGAGTGGTGTTAGGTTGGAGAGACACTGAGCCCCACATGGGGCCTGTAGCAGAGTGGTTGTTTAAGAAGTAACAGAGGCTCAGAGAGTAAGTTAAAGCAATAACTGAAGCCAGGAAAATAGTGGCAGAGCAGCAGTAGAAATCATACGAAATGAAGTAAAGAACAAGCAACATACAGATGAGTGTGTCAGTAAAAGAAAAACTGAGAGCACAGGCTGAAGAAAGTTTCCTTCTCCTACAAATTACATGAAGAAATGAAACAGAAGTATGATGCAAGTGACCTGATAAGGGTTTGGCAGTAATTTTTAAAAAGTTGGAGAGAGGATGAGACAGTAGCAGTGATCATCATTTGTTCCTTCCCAAAGTATCAGAGGAATAGACACAATATAAGAAGCAGAAATGTGATGATAGGACAATAAAGTTAAATGTATTGTATATACAACATAAAGCAGATGGTGAACTCCTTCTGGGGTTAACTACTGCTTAACGCCAGTGGTAAATCAGGTATGTACATTGAAAAGCACGTAATATAAGCAGCAATCAAACATTTATAAATTAGGTGGATGAACATAATGAAACAGGGCCAGTTATAAGCTAGAGGAGAAGGAGTGGGAGGAAGACTTGGAAGCACATAGAAGGGGAGGGAAGACTTGAGGAGGAGCCAGGGTAACTGAGGCATGGCTAGGTATAAATTGCTGGATAGCACAGGGACAATGTGGACTGCCCATCAGAAAGGTATAAATTGGATGCTAAGGGGGAACACTAATTTAGAAGGGATTAGAAACATAATAGAACAGGTGATAAGGCAGGAGGAGGAAACATAGCTGAAAATACTACGTTAACTAAGCACAAGAGAGAGAAGCAGTAAAAAAGGTGGAGAAGGAGAGGGGAAGCATTTAAACAGGTGGGTATTAGATACAACCTGGAAAATGACAGAGAATAAAAATGTGGCAGTGGACCTCAAAAGAATAGAAAGGAGGAGGTTACTAGTTATGTAGAAGCAACATGAGATAGGGCAAAGAAGGGACGTGAAGGCAGGGAATGAAAGCCAGAAATTAAGGGCCTAATCAAAGGAATGTAGGAATTGATGCATAGTGTGCACTGTCATGATTATGCACAGCTCAAGGGAAAAGTGTGGCTACATCCATGCAGGGACCTAAATCTCTGAAAAGGGAAGCTGAATCTGTAAAACTGTACATAGGTAATACGTTTTTTGGAGAGGCAGCACTGAAAGTCAGTGAGAGAGATAAAAAGAACAGCTACAAGATAGAATGAAAGGGACTGAGAATGGAGGTGACAGAATAGTCAGAAACATTAGAAAAATGTGGAAATGAGAGAAAGGGTGCAATGGTTGTATTAACAGAGAAAGGACTGAAAGTGTTCATGGGTAATGAAAGAATGAACATATGATCATGGAATATGGATGGGTTACTATGTAAACATGGGGGGATAGAGAGAATAATGGGGTACATAAGGTGAATAGTACAACTAATTACTATTCAGCAAACACTCCTCCCAAATGAAAACGGTGAAGGGGGTACAGTACAATAGTTAGTGTGTCACGGGGAAATAAAAAGCAGAGAGGGGTAGCAATACAGAAAAGGAAAACTTTGCTCTTGGAGATTAATGGAAAGACAGATGGGAAGAAGGGTACATATGCAGGGTTTAAATGACAATGTATGGAAATAAGTATTCTATAACAACCATATTTATACCCCTAAATGCAAGCATAAAGGTAATAAGAGGAATACACTTGTAAATAAATAAGTTCCAAAAAGGGATCTGTCTGTGTCTTATGATTTTGAATGTAGCAACAAACAGAGGACAGGTGGACAGAGGATCCAGAAGAGGGTTGTATCTAGGGAAGGGACATTTCTAGGAGCATACATGAAATCATTAGAATGGGTGGATACATAGAATCTAGGAATGGGGGATAAGTGGCAGGAAAAACACTGTTTCTAGTCAAACAGACATAATGGTTAGTCGAGATTAAATAGGGCCTACAAAACCACTGAGCACCTGGTAAGAGGCACTATAGTAAAACTGATTATGATCCCTGATCACATGATGATAGAGATACAAATGGAAGGTAGCAATGCTGATCCCATGATGACAGAGTTAGAGATGGAAGGTATACCTCTCAACTGTACAGATTTCCACAGAATGTCCTGACTTTGGGCTCATATTTTTGGCCTGCTCCTCATAAAATTTGTGGCTTTCTACCAAATCACAGTGATAATCTGAGGAATGAAGTCACTAAATAGTGGCATACATTTGAGTTTCAGACTTCAAATTGTTCAGAAAATGTATGTTGAAATAGACACTGTTACTCTAGCAACTATATAGGTTTATAAGAGCAATATTTAAAATATGTTGCTATTTTTGGGCCTTTGCCCCCCCCCCCATTTTGTTGGCCTTTGTCCAGATTTCCTACACTAAAAGGTTGACCGGTATGATGGAAGGTAGCAGTGCTAATCATGCTATGACTGACAAAAAGATGGAAGGTAGCATTGCTAATCACATAATTACAAACATACAGATGTTATGTAGCAGTGCTGATCACACTGTGATGGAGATACAGAGGGAAGGTAGCAGTACTGATCACACGGTGACAGAGCTACAAATGGAAGGTAGCAGTACTGATCATACTGTGAAAGAGATGTAGATGTAAGGTAGCAGTACTGATCACATGGTGACAGAGATACAGATGGAAGGCAGCACTGAACACACGATGACAGAGCTACAGATGGAAGGTAGCAGTGCTGATCACACTGTGACAGTGATACAGATGGAAGGTAGCAGTGCTAATCACACTGTGACAGAGATACAGATGGAAGGTAGCAGTGATGATCACACAGTGACGGAGATACATAGGGAAGGTAGCAGTACTGATCACACTGTGACAGAGCTACAGATGGAAGGTAGCAGTACAGACCACATAATGACAGAGATACAGATGGAAGGTAGCAGTACTGATGACATGCTGACAGAGCTACAGATGAAAGGTAGCAGTGCTGATCACACTGTGACAGATATACAGATGGAAAGTAGCAGTACTGATCACATGGTGACAGGGCTACAGATGGAAGGTCGAAGTACTGATCACACAGTGTTAGAGCTACAGATGGAAGGTAGCAGTGCTGATCACACTGTGACAGAGATACAGATGGAAGGTAGCAGTGATGATCACACAGTGACAGAGATACATAGGGAAGGTAGCAGTACTGATCACACTGTGACAGAGCTACAGATGGAAGGTAGCAGTACAGATCACACAATGACAGAGATACAGATGGAAGATAGCAGTACTGATGACATGCTGACAGAGCTACAGATGAAAGGTAGCAGTGCTGATCACACTGTGACAGATATACAGATGGAAGGTAGCAGTACTGATCACATGATGACAGATCTACAGATGGAAGGTAGAAGTACTGATCACACAGTGTTAGAGCTACAGATGGAAGGTAGCAATGCTGATCACACTGTGACAGAGATACAGATGAAAGGTAATAGTGATGATCACATGGTGACAGAGATACATATGGAAAGTAGCAGCACTGATCACACGGTGACAGAGACACAAATGAAAGGTAGAAGAACTGATCACATGATGAAAGAGCTACAGATGGAAGTAGCAGTGCTGATCACACTGAGACAGAAATACAGATGGAAGGTAGCACTGGCCACACGATGGCAGAGCTACAGATGGAAGGTAGCAGTGCTGCTCACACTGTGACAGAGATACAGATGGAAGGTAGCAGTACTGATCACACACGACAGAGCTACAGAAGGAAGGTAGCAGTGCTGATCACACTGTGACAGAGCTACAGATGGAAGGTAGCACTGAACACATGATGACAGAGCTACAGATTGAAGGTAGCAGTGCTGATTACACAGTGACAGAGATACAGATGGAAGGTAGCAGTGATGATCTCATGGTGACAGAGATACATATGGAAGGTAGCAGTACTGATCACATGGTGACAGAGATACAGGTGGAAGGTAGCATTACTTATCACATAATGACAGAGATACAGTATTGATCACATGGTGACAGAGATACAGATGGAAAGCAGCAGTGCTGATCGCATGATGACAAAGATACAGATGGAAGGTAGCAGTACTGATCACATGATGACAGAGATACAGATGAAAGGTAGCAGTGCTGATCACACTGTGACAGAGATAGAGATGGAAGGTAGAAGTGTTGATCACATAGTGACAGCTACAGATGGAAGGCAGCAGTGCTGATCACACTATCACAAAGATACAGATGGAAGGTAGCAGTACTGATCACAAGGTGACAGAACTATAGATGGAAAGTAGCAGTGCTGATCAAACTGTGACAGAGATACAGATGTAAGGTTGCAGTACTGATCACACGATGACAGAGCTACAGATGGAAGGTAATAGTGCTGATCACACTATGACAGAGATACAGATGGAAGGTAGCAGTACTGATCACACGATCACAGAGCTACAGATGGATGGTAGCAGCACTGATCACACAGTGACAGAGATACAGATGAAAGGTACCAGTACTGATCACATGATGACAGAGCTACAGATGGAAGGTAGCAGTGCTGCTCACACTGTGACAGAGATAAAAATGGAAGGTAGCAGTACTGATCGCATGATGATAGAGCTACAGATGGAAGGTAGCAGTGCTGATCACACTGTGACAGAGATACAGATGGAAGGTAGCACTGATCACACGATGGCAAAGCTACAGATAGAAGGTTACAGTGCTGATCACATTGTGACGGAGAAACAGATGGAAGGTAGCAGTAATGATCACATGGTGACAGAGCTACAGATGGAAGGTAGCAGTACTGATTACATGGTGACAGAGCTACAGATGGAAGGTAGCAGTGCTGATCACACTGTGACAGAGCTACAGATGGAAGGTAGCAGTGCTGATCACACTGTGACAGAGCTACAGATGGAAGGTAGCAGTACTGATCACATGGTGACAGAGATACAGATGAAAGGTAGCAGTGCTGATCACACTGCGACAGAGATAGAGATGGAAGGTAGAAGTGTTGATCACATAGTGACAGCTACAGATGGAAGGCAGCAGTGCTGATCACACTGTGACAAAGCTACAGACGGAAAGTAGCAGTACTGATCACATGTTGACAGAGCTATAGATGGAAAGTAGCAGTGCTGATCACACTGTGACAGAGATACAGATGGAAGGTTGCATTATTGATCACACAATGACAGAGCTACAGATGGAAGGTAGCAGTACTGATCACACGACAACAGAGCTACAGAAGGAAGGAAGCAGTGCTGATCACACTGTGACAGAGCTACAGATGGAAGGTAGCACTGAACACATGATGACAGAGCTACAGATTGAAGGTAGCAGTGCTGATTACACAGTGACAGAGATACAGATGGAAGGTAGCAGTGATGATCACATGGTGATAGAGATACAGATGGAAGGTAGCAGTACTGATCACACGATGACAGAGCTACAGATGGAAGGTAGACGTGCTGATCACATGGTGACAAAGATACAGATGGAAGGTGCCAGTGCTGATCACATGGTGACAGAGATACAGATAGAAGGTAGCAGTGCTAATCACACTGTGACAGAGATACAGATGGAAGACAGCAGTACTGATCACTTGGTGACAGAGCTACAGATGGAAGGTAGCAGTACTGATCACATGGTGAAAGAGATACAGATGGAAGGTAGCAGCACTGATCACATGATGAGAGACCTAGAGATGGAAGGTAGTTAGTGCTGATCGCACTGTGAAAAAGATACAGATGGAAGGTAGCACTGATCACACTGTGACAGACATACAGATGGAAGAGAGCAGTGTTGATCACATGGTGACAGAGCTACAGATGGAAGGCAGCAGTGCTGATCACACTATGACAAAGATACAGATGGTGGGTAGCAGTACTGATCACACAATGACAGAGCTACAGATGGAAGATAGTAGTGCTGATCGCACTGTGACAGAGCTACAGATGGAAAGTAGCAGTACTGATCACACAGTGACAGACATACAGATGGAAGAGAGCAGTGTTGATCACATGGTGACAGAGCTACAGATGGAAGGCAGCAGTGCTGATCACACTGTGACAAAGATACAGATGGTGGGTAGCAGTACTGATCACACAATGACAGAGCTACAGATGGAAGGTAGCAGTGCTGATCACACTGACAAAGATACAAATGGAAGGTAGCAGTAACCACATGATGGCAGAGCTACAGATGGAAGGTAGCAGTGCTGATAACACTGTGACAGAGATACAGATGGAAGGTAGCACTGACCACATGGTGGCAAAGCTACAGATGGAAGGTAGCAGTGCTGATCACACTGTCACAGAGATAAAGATGGAATGTAGCAGTGATGATCACACAGTGACAGAGATACCTAGGGAAGGTAGCAGTACTGATCACATGGTGACAGAGATAGAGATGGAAGGTAGCAGTACTGATCACATGGTGACAGTGATTCAGATGGAATGCAGCAGTGCTGATCACACTGTAACAGAGATACAGATTGAAGGTAGCAGTGTTAATCACATGGTGACAGAGAAACAGATGGAAGGAAGCAGTGCTCATCACACTGTGACAAAGATACAGATGGATGGTAGCAGTACTGATCACTTGGTGACAGAGATACAGATGGAGGGCAGCAAAGCTGATCACACTGTAACAGAGATACAGATGGAAAGCAGCAGTGCTGCTCACACAGTGGCAGAGCTACAGATGGAAGGTAGCAGTACTGATCACACTGTGACAGAGATGCAGATGTAAAATAGCAGTGCTCATCACATGGTGACAGAGATACAGATGGAAGGTAGCAGTACTGATCTCATGGTGACAGAGATACAGATGGAAGGTAGTAGTACTGATCACACTGTGACAGAGATACAGATGGAAGGTAGCAGTACTGATCACATGATGACAGAGTGACAGATGGAATGTAGCAGCACTGATCACACTGTGACTGAGATACAGATGGAAGGTAGCAGTACTGATCACACGATGACAGATCTACAGATGGAGTGTAGCAGTGCTGGTCACACTGTGACAGAGATACAGATGGAAGGTAGCACTGATCACACGATGACAGAGCTACAGATGGAACGAAGCAGTGCTGACCACATTGTGACAGAGATACAGATGGGAGGTAGTAGTGATGATCACATGGTGACAGAGATACATATGGAAGGTAGCAGTATTGATCACACAGTGGCAGAAATACAGATAGAAGGTAGCAGTACTTATCACATGATGACAGAGATACAGATGGAAGGTAGCAGTACTGATCACATGGTGACAGAGATACAGATGAAAGGTAGCAGTGCTGATCACACTGCAACAGAGATAGAGATGGAAGGTAGAAGTGTTGATCACATAGTGACAGCTACAGATGGAAGGAAGCAGTGCTGATCACACTGTGACAAAGATACAAATGGAAGATAGTAGTACTGATCACATGGTGACAGAGCTATAGATGGAAAGTAGCAGTGCTGATCACACTGTGACAGAGATACAGATGTAAGGTTGCAGTACTGATCACATGATGACAAAGCTACAGATGGAAGGTATTAATGCTGATCGCACTATGACAGGGATACAGATGGAAGGTAGCAGTACTGATCACACAATGACAGAGCTACAGATGGAAGGTAGCAGTTCTGATCACATGGTGACAGAGATTCAGATGGAAGACAGCAGTACTGATCACATGGTGACAGAGATACAGATGAAAGGTAGCAGTACTGATCACATGGTGACAGAGCTACAGATGGAAGGTAGCAGTGCTAATCACATGATGACAGAGATACAGAATGAAGTTAGCAGTACTGATCACATGGTGAAAGAGATGCAGATGGAAGGTAACAGTACTGATCATATGATGACAGAGCTAGAGATGGAAGGTAGTAGTAGTGCTGATCGCACTTTGAAAAAGATACAGATGGACGGTAGCACTGATCACACTGTGACAGACATATAGATGGAAGAGAGCAGTGTTGATCACATGGTGACAGGCCTACAGATGGAAGGCAGCAGTGCTGATCACACTGTGACAAATATACAGATGGAAGACAGCAGTACTGATCAGACAATGACAGAGCTACAGATGGAAGGCAGCAGTGCTGATCACATGATGACAGAGATACAGATGGAAGGTAGCAGTACTGATCACATGATGAAAGAGATACAGATGGAAGGTAGCAGTACTGATCACATGATGACAGAGCTAGAGATGGAAGGTAGTAGTGCTGATTGCACTTTGAAAAAGATACAGATGGAAGGTAGCATTGATCACACTGTGACAAACATACAGATGGAAGAGAGCAGTGTTGATCACATGGTGATAGGCCTACAGATGGAAGGCAGCAGTGCTGATCACACTGTGACAAAGATACAGATGGAGGGTAGCAGTACTGATCACACGATGACAGTTCTACAGATGGAAGATAGTAGTGCTGATTGCACTGTGACGGAGCTACAGATGGAAGGTAGCAGTACTGATTACACAGTGACAGAGCTACAGATAGAATGTAGCAGTGCTGATCGCACTGTGACAGAGATACAAATGGAATGTAGCAGTACTGATCACAGAATGACAGAGCTACAGATGGAAGGTAGCAGTGCTGATTACACTGTGACAGAGATACAGATGGAAGCTAGCACTGATCACACAATGACAGAGCTACAGATGGAAGGTAGCAGTGTTGATCACACTGTGACAGAGATACAGATGGAAGGTAGCAGTGATGATCACCCGGTGACAGAGATACATAGGGAAGGTAGCAGTACTGATCACACGGTGATAGAGATACAGTAGCAGTACTGATCACATGGTGACAGCGATTCAGATGGAATGAGCAGTGCTGATCACACTGTAACAGAGATGCAGATGGAAGGTAGCAGTGTTGATCACATGGTGACAGAGAAACAGATCGAAGGCAGCAGTGCTGATCACACTGTGACAAAAATACAGATGGAAGGTAGCAGTACTGATCACATGGTGACTGAGATACAGATGGAAGGCAGCAGTGCTGATCACACTGTAACCGAGATACAGATGGAAGGCAGCAGTACTGATCACACTGTAACCGAGATACAGATGGAAGGCAGCAGTGCTGTTCACACAGTGGCAGAGCTACAGATGGAAGGTAGCAGTACTGATTACACTGTGACAGAGATGCAGATGTAAGGTAGCAGTGCTCATCACATGGTGACAGAGATACAGATGGAAGGTAGCAGTACTGATCTCATGGTGACAGAGATACAGATGGAAGGTAGCAGTACTGATCACATGATGACAGAGCTACAGATGGAAGGTAGCAATAGTGATCACACTGTGACAGAGATACAGATGAAAGATAGCAGTACTGATCACACGATGACAGATATACAGATGGAAGGTAGCAGTGTCGGTGACACTGTGACAGAGATACAGATGGAAGGTAGAACTTATCGCACGATGACAGAGCTACAGATGGAACATAGCAGTACTGATCACACTGTGACAGAGATACAGATGGGAGGTAGTAGTGATGATCACATGATGACAGAGATACATATGGAAGGTAGCAGTACTAATCACACGGTGGCAGAGATACAGATGGAAGGTAGCAGTACTTATCACATAATGACAGAGATACAGATGGAAGGTAGCAGTACTGATCACATGGTGACAGAGATACAGATGGAAGGTAGCAGTGCTGATCACACTGTAACAGAGATACAGATGGAAGGCAGCAGTCCTGCTCACACAGTGACAGAGCTACAAATGGAAGGTAGCAGTACTGATCATACTGTGACAGAGATGCAGATGTACGGTAGCAGTACTGATCACATGGTGACAGAGATACAGATGGAAGGTAGCAGTACTGATCACATGATGACAGAGCTACAGATGGAAGGTAGCAGTTCTGATCACACTGTGACAGAGATACAGATGGAAGGTAGCACTGATCACACGATGACAAAGCTACAGATGGAAGGTAGCACTGATCACACGATGACAAAGCTACAGATGGAAGGTAGCACTGATCACACAATGACAAAGCTACAGATGGAAGGTAGCAGTACTGATCACACTGTGACAGAGATACAGATGGAAGGAAGCAGTACTGATCTCATGGTGACAGAGATACAGATGGAAGGTAGTAGTGCTGATCGCACTGTGACAGAGATACAGATGGAAGGTAGCAGTACTGTTCACACGATGACAGAGTGACAGATGGATGGTAGCAGTGCTAATCACACTGTTACAGAGATACAGATGTAAGGTTGCAGTACTGATCACATGATGACAAAGCTACAGATGGAAGGTATTAATGCTGATCGCACTATGACAGGGATACAGATGGAAGGTAGCAGTACTGATCACACAATGACAGAGCTAAAGATGGAAGGTAGCAGTGCTGATCACATGGTGACAGAGATTCAGATGGAAGACAGCAGTACTGATCACATGGTGACAGAGATACAGATGAAAGGTAGCAGTACTGATCACATGGTGACAGAGCTATAGATGGAAGGTAGCAGTGCTAATCACATGATGACAGAGATACAGAATGAAGGTAGCAGTACTGATCACATGGTGAAAGAGATACAGATGGAAGGTAACAGTACTGATCACATGATGACAGAGCTAGAGATGGAAGGTAGTAGTAGTGCTGATCTCACTTTGAAAAAGATACAGATGGAAGGTAGCACTGATCACACTGTGACAGACATATAGATGGAAGAGAGCAGTGTTGATCACATGGTGACAGGCCTACAGATGGAAGGCAGCAGTGCTGATCACACTGTGCCAAATATACAGATGGAAGGCAGCAGTACTGATCAGACGATGACAGAGCTACAGATGGAAGGCAGCAGTGCTGATCACATGATGACAGAGATACAGATGGAAGGTAGCAGTACTGATCACATGATGAAAGAGATACAGATGGAAGGTAGCAGTACTGATCACATGATGACAGAGCTAGAGATGGAAGGTAGTAGTGCTGATCGCACTTTGAAAAAGATACAGATGGAAGGTAGCATTGATCACACTGTGACAAACATACAGAATGAAGAGAGCAGTGTTGATCACATGGTGATAGGCCTACAGATGGAAGGCAGCAGTGCTGATCACACTGTGACAAAGATACAGATGGAGGGTAGCAGTACTGATCACACGATGACAGTTCTACAGATGGAAGATAGTAGTGCTGATTGCACTGTGACAGAGCTACAGATGGAAGGTAGCAGTACTGATCACACAGTGACAGAGCTACAGATAGAATGTAGCAGTGCTGATCGCACTGTGACAGAGATACAAATGGAATGTAGCAGTACTGATCACAGAATGACAGAGCTACAGATGGAAGGTAGCAGTGCTGATTACACTGTGACAGAGATACAGATGGAAGCTAGCACTGATCACACGATGACAGAGCTACAGATCGAAGGTAGCAGTGTTGATCACACTGTGACAGAGATACAGATGGAAGGTAGCAGTGATGATCACCCGGTGACAGAGATACATAGGGAAGGTAGCAGTACTGATCACACGGTGATAGAGATACAGTAGCAGTACTGATCACATGGTGACAGCGATTCAGATGGAATGAGCAGTGCTGATCACACTGTAACAGAGATGCAGATGGAAGGTAGCAGTGTTGATCACATGGTGACAGAGAAACAGATCGAAGGCAGCAGTGCTGATCACACTGTGACAAAAATACAGATGGAAGGTAGCAGTACTGATCACATGGTGACTGAGATACAGATGGAAGGCAGCAGTGCTGATCACACTGTAACCGAGATACAGATGGAAGGCAGCAGTGCTGTTCACACAGTGGCAGAGCTACAGATGGAAGGTAGCAGTACTGATTACACTGTGACAGAGATGCAGATGTAAGGTAGCAGTGCTCATCACATGGTGACAGAGATACAGATGGAAGGTAGCAGTACTGATCTCATGGTGACAGAGATACAGATGGAAGGTAGTAGTGCTGATCACACTGTGACAGAGATACAGATGGAAGGTAGCAGTACTGATCACACAATGACAGAGTGACAGATGGAATGTAGCAGCACTGATCACATGGTGACAGAGATACAGCTGAAAGGTAGCAGTACTGATCACATGGTGACAGAGCTACAGATGGAAGGTAGCAATAGTGATCACACTGTGACAGACATACAGATGAAAGATAGCAGTACTGATCACACGATGACAGATATACAGATGGAAGGTAGCAGTGTCGGTGACACTGTGACAGAGATACAGATGGAAGGTAGCACTTATCGCACGATGACAGAGCTACAGATGGAACATAGCAGTACTGATCACACTGTGACAGAGATACAGATGGGAGGTAGTAGTGATGATCACATGATGACAGAGATACATATGGAAGGTAGCAGTACTAATCACACGGTGGCAGAGATACAGATGGAAGGTAGCAGTACTTATCACATAATGACAGAGATACAGATGGAAGGTAGCAGTACTGATCACATGGTGACAGAGATACAGATGGAAGGTAGCAGTGCTGATCACACTGTAACAGAGATACAGATGGAAGGCAGCAGTCCTGCTCACACAGTGACAGAGCTACAAATGGAAGGTAGCAGTACTGATCATACTGTGACAGAGATGCAGATGTACGGTAGCAGTACTGATCACATGGTGACAGAGATACAGATGGAAGGTAGCAGTACTGATCACATGATGACAGAGCTACAGATGGAAGGTAGCAGTTCTGATCACACTGTGACAGAGATACAGATGGAAGGTAGCACTGATCACACGATGACAAAGCTACAGATGGAAGGTAGCACTGATCACACGATGACAAAGCTACAGATGGAAGGTAGCACTGATCACACAATGACAAAGCTATAGATGGAAGGTAGCAGTACTGATCACACTGTGACAGGGATACAGATGGAAGGAAGCAGTACTGATCTCATGGTGACAGAGATACAGATGGAAGGTAGTAGTGCTGATCGCACTGTGACAGAGATACAGATGGAAGGTAGCAGTACTGTTCACACGATGACAGAGTGACAGATGGAAGGTAGCAGTACTAATCACACTGTTACAGAGATACAGATGGAAGGTAGCACTGATCACATGATGACAGAGCTGCAGATGGAAGGTAGCAGTGCTGATCACACTGTGACAGAGATACAGATGGAAGGTAGCAGTGATGATCACATGGTGATATAGATACATATGGAAGGTAGCAGTACTCAGTACTGATCACACGGTGACAGAGATACAGACATAAGGTAGCAGTACTGATCACATGGTAACAGAGATAAAGATGGAAGGTAGCAGTGATGATCACAGTGTGACAGAGATACAGATGAAAGGTAGCAGTACTGATCACAAGGTGACAGAGATATAGATTGAAAGCAACAGTGCTGATCACATGGTGACAGAGATACAGATGGAAGGTAGCAGTACTGATCACATGGTGACAGAGATTCAGATGGTAGGTAGCAGTGCTGATTACACTATGACAGAGATAAAGATGAAAGGTAGCAGTTTTGATCACATGGTGACAGAGCTACAGATGGAAGGTAGCCGTGCTAATCACACTGTGACAAGGATACAGATGGAAGGTAGCAGTACTGATCACATGGTGACAGAGATACAGATGTAAGGCAGCAGTGCTGATCACACTGTGAAAAAGATACAGATGGAAGGCAGCAGTGCTGCTCACGCAGTGACAGAGCTACAGATGGAACATAGCAGTACTGATCACACTGTGACAAAGATACAGATGTGTAAGGTAGCAGTACTGATCACATGGTGACATAGATACAGATAGAAGGTAGCAGTGCTGATCACACTGTAACAGAGATACAGATGGAAGGTAGCATTGCTGATCACATGGTGACAGAGATACAGATGGAAGGTAGCAGTACTGATCACATGGTGACAGAGCTACAGATGGAAGGCAGCAGTGCTGATCACACTGTGGCAGAGATACAGGTGGAAGGTAGCAGTACTGATCACACAGTGACAGAGCTAAAGATGGAAGGTAGCTGGTCTGATCACATGATTACAAACATACAGATGTAAGTTAGCAGTGCTGATCACATTGTGATGGAGATACAAATGGTAGGTAGCAGTACTGATCACATGGTGACAGAGATAAAGATGGAAGGTAGCAGTACTGATCACATGATGACTGAGCTACAGATGGAAGGTAGCAGTGCTGATCACATGGTGACAGAGTTACAGATGGAAGGTAGCAGTGCTGATCACATGGTGACAGAGATACAGAGGGAATGTAGCAGCATTGATCACACGGTGACAGAGATGCAGATGGAAGGTAGCAGTACTGATCACATGGTGACAGAGATACATATGGAAGGTAGTAGTGCTGATGACACTGTGACAGAGATACTGCTGGAAGGTAGCAGTGCTGGTCACACAGTGATAGAGATACACATTGTCAGTAGCAGTGTCATAGGCTAGATTCATACTGGAGATCCCAGCACAATTACTGGATCAAAAGAAAAAAAAGATTGGGAGGTAAGGGTCTTTGAAATAAAATTTACCAACAACAAAGATGGGCAAGAAAGGTACTGGGGCAAAATAAAAGCAAAGATAGGAAAGAAATCTAAAGTGAATTAAGTGAAAATGAGAGAATAAAAACAGTATAAAAAGAAATATATTGAAAGAACTAACATATTACAGTGAGAAAGGAGGAAATGTATCTAAGCTAGGTTGGAAAGAACAAAACAAAACATAAAAAATGAGAGGACAGTATGATATGAGCAAAGAAAATGGGGTAGAGATTCTATACTTTAGCACAAGTGTCAAGGCAAGAAAGGCACTTGTAACAAGATTAAGGCAACAAGAGGTAGGAAGGAGAGACTACGAGATTAAAATCGGGGGTGGGGATACAATTATAACAAGTTTAGGGGAGATATAAGAGTGGATGATAACATATCAAAATCTATATAAAGAGGCAAACGTTCTGGAGATGAGGCAAATGAGGAGATACAGATCAGGGTATATCCAGAGATGACTAGGTTAAATGAAGAGGACTATCAAAGGTCGTCTGACCCAACACTGGAAGAAGAAATAGAAACGGCATGGGGAAGATGGAGAAAGGGAAGCCCCCGGAAAGCAACAGTCTGCCAGTAAAAGTCTGGGAATAGAAAAAATGATGGGCAGATAGGTAGCTAGAAAGACAGACAGACAGGAGATGAGATTATTTAATAGAATAACAGAAGGGGACACACCACCACCACTGACGTCATGGAAGGTAGGCAATTATATCAGTGATTCATAAGGAAGGGAAGGATTTACTGTCTCCATCTGCCTACAGATCATTCTCAATACTGAATCATGCTTATAATTGCCTCTTTAAAAACATGCAGACAGACTAGGGAATTTGCTACCAAGAATGGTACATAGAGATCAGACTGAGTTTATGGTGGGCAAGGAATAATCAATAATTTAATTAAGACCTTATTGATAATGTGTGGAAGCCCAAAAGAGGGAAGATGAGTTAGATTGGATATCTCTGGATGCTAAGAAAGCATTCAAGCAGTAAGATGGAAATATATGTTTGAAACAGCAAAAACGTATGGACTGGCAAAAAAAATGTGAAGATACAATACAAGCAGTATATGATGGAGCAAGAGTACAAGTAAAGGGCAAGTTATTGGACACAAGCATAGAAAGACTTGTAAGGCAATGTGGTTCATTGTCTTCACTCCTATTTGCATTGTAAATTAAATCCCTTGAAATCTGACCACATTACTTCCTCTGCCAGGGGTTCAACTGGAAAGGTGAAGAAAAAAATAGTATTGTATGCCTATGGTATCTTACTGACACTTTCACATCGAAGAGAAGGTTTAGAGAAACTATGGAACTGGTAATAACACTGATAAGTCAGAAAGCTACAAAATAAACAAAGAAAAAAACAAAGTTGGTATTAATCCAAGGGAGAAACCATGACAGAGAGGCAAGTGAGGGTGGGGGGTTCAGTGGGAGGAGGAAATTAAATATTTAGGACTATGGATAGGGGATACAGTACAGAGGTCAGTAAATTCCAAATATGAGAAAGTTTATATTAAAGGAATAAATGCAGAAATTAAGAGCTATAAAATTAGTCATGTATCAAAGAGTAAGGGCAGTATAAATGTGTATAATTCCACAGTTTATCTAAGCAGGGCATGCATTCTGGAGGTGCCAAGAGCATATTTATTTAAAAAAAGAAACAGCAAATTAAAGTCTATGCCTGGGATGGGGAGAGGCTACGAGCATCTTGGAAAAGGGTAAAAAAACAAGTGGAAAATATGGGACAGATAGTTCCAGACCTTCAGACAACCTTAGAAGCATGCCTGATGGCAAACACTCTGAGGCTAGTAGACAAACTATAAAGCAGATTGATAGAAGTGGATCTTGGGTAAGGAAGATGCCTAAAAAAAGAGAGGGGGTATAATAGGTATGCTGTTAGAAACCCCCAGGCAAAAGTCTGCAATTGGATTGGGAGAAAGAACTGATGACTACAAATTGGTTAGATGCAGTGAGGAAAAATTGGAGGGGCAGACGCTTTACAATACTAGGTTTACAAAATGATGAGTAAGTTAAAACATTCTGTGGAGGTAGCAAACAAAAATGGACAGAGTGATGTACTGGACCCAAATTATAAAGGCAGTTAGAAAAAAGCATGGGAGGAGATTATAGAGAAATTTCAATAGCTGAATGACCTAGAATAGGAATATGAGAGAGTTAAAAATTAGAAGGATGAAAATTGGGGAAACAGAAAAATGAAGGAAACAGAACCAGAACTGATACAGGAAATTGATATGAAAACAATAGAAGGGTGGCCAAAGAAGGCACTGGTGAAAACCGAGAGGAAGTGGAAAAGAGAAGGTACTGATAACGTTAAAGAAACACACAGGACACAATGGAAGAAAGAGTTAGACACAATCATTAAGGATGGAAAGCGGGGGAAATGCTAAAATCGGCCACTTATATTACTAAAGCCAGCAAAGTTAAAATTTTCACTTGGAAGTGCATGGACAAGTATTTCTATGAATCATCTAGACTTGCTAGAATGTTTGCAGGGGTGGAAGGGATATGTTGGAGGTATGGGAGAGAGAAGGGCACATGGCTACATGGGTACAGCATTAGAAAATAATTAAAGAGAACTGCAGATAATACTCACTGACAGACTCTCATGTGGGGTAGATTTGTCACAAAAACTCTTCCTGTGGGAATACCAGGAAGAGATACTTGCAGAGGACAAGGAATTTGAGAAACTGATTATTACATTAGAGAAAAAGACAATAACCTGAAAATGGAAAAAATTATGAACCACCCAGGATGGATAAATTGTCAACTTAATGAGACAGCTTGAAGAGGAGGACAGTAAGGAGGCAGGAGAGAATGGGAAGAGAAATCACAGGGTAATAAATAGAAAAACAGACAGATAAGTGGAGGTGGACAAAAAAAAAGGAAAAGAAAAAAAGTCTAAGAGGAAGGGAGGGAAGAGTGAAAGAGAGAGACAGAAAACTCCATACTAAGTGTAAGGATGGGTATGGATAGGGTCAGAAAGGAAGATACAGCAGCAGGAAAACAACTAAGCAACAACTTAATGCTATACATAGTTATAACAGGATTACCACTTACATGGTTTTCTTAAAGACAAAAGAGGAGATCAGTTAAAGCTAATAAAACTAGGAGGAGGGATTAGCTTTTCAAACTAAATATGGACTAAGATAAAGGATATTTCTGCATACTCCTTAACTCTTGCTTATTTTCTTCACATGTAAGCACTGACCATAGTGGAAATTGAATAATGACAGTTGCAAAAAAAGAAAAAAATGAAGAATTACATTTCATTTGTATCACTATACATTTTTCACAGAAGCTATCTCACCACATATCTTTTCTATGTGCCATTTATCTGTTTCTCTGCAGACTATTAATCCACTGTCCAGTCCTCCTCCTTTGACTCACAGCCCATATGTTCCCTATTAGTTACACATGACCTTTGACCAAAGAGTAAGCTGACTATATACAGCCATCTTCTGAACAGGCTTGAAAGTTGTTTGTGCTATGGCCATCCGTAAATCAGCAGCCTACCTGTGGCTAATACTCATCATTCCATCTGGACAAAAAGCCCAAGGCACCAAGAGGACAGGGCTGCTATCATCAGCAATCATCTTCCTTCCTCAACACTTGCTGTTGGCATTTTTCTTGACTTTTTAGCCAGGAATGCATCATTCATACATTTGGCCAGTGCAATTACCGTAAGTCCTAGCACTTAACTTTGGTGGACAACGTGACTGCCTGCATCACTTTAAGGGTGTGTATGCCTTCCCCACACATATGCATGGTACATAACTGCCATAACAAAGGCTACTGTCACTGGCTTGAAAATGTTAGGTGCTGATTTTGTTCAATACAATGCAAGCCTCACCTTTCATGATGGAGATCAGCTGACCAGAAATAACTTTATTCCTCCAATAGACAGCTGAGCCTGAATAGTCCTCCCACTACTCACCCATAATCACTTCTAGCATCTGCGATGCTAATTAAACTCAGTTTGTCTGAGTCATACTCAACTTTCTCTCTCCATGCCAGTGAGCTAGGAACCTTGCCAGATATTTCTCATACAAATCTTTCTTTTCAATACGTCTCCCTTATCTTTAGTTCATCCAGCATCTGAAATTCATCCATAACTGCAGTAATTGACATTGATTTCCATCTTCATGTTGTAGTTTTCTTTAAAACCAATTGCAGAAAAATATCAGTGTTTCTTTTAGCTTAGTACAATACAATTTTTTGTAACCTAATAACATAAGCATTTTGGTTAGTTTTGTTTTATTTCCTCTAAACTCATAAAATTAATCTTTTAAAATCCTTTTCAAAACTTGTTAGACTCAAAATATAATCAAAAGATTTGTTCACAGGTCTCCAAAGTTCCTTCTTAACACCACCATCAATGGGAATCTTCATTCAAGAGCATCTTTCTTAAACTTGGTAAGCGCAGAAATAGGAGTACAAAAGCTGCTTTTGACACGGTGGCATATTTAGGCAGCAAACAGATGCACATTCACAGATTTTCATAATCACGTTTCAGCCATGCATAAACATTAGCACAATATCCTTCAAATCATTCCCTGCATTCCATGTTTTACTAAATATTTTTCTATCATTGGATTGACATCCATGGCCTCTAACAGCAGTGATACAACTCTCACACTGTATCATCCAATAAACCTGTCTTGACAATGCACCTTGCTGTAGCTCTCCGCCCTAAATATTCCAACAGCATAATTTTGTACTCCATACTTATGTTTTGCCTCCTGACAACTGTAATAGTCAAACTTTAATTGTTCCTTCTAAATCTCTTTAGTCTTCTATCCTTCAAGTGTCTTAGACTCATTTTGTGATTGTTCTATCACTATACATTAACCAAACAGAGGCTTACCTTCTCTTTCATTAACAGGCTAGATAACACTGCCATGGTTTGTTCCATAACATAAAGTACTTTCACCTTTTGTGTATAATAGATCAAAAAAGCATATCTATCAGACTGATTTTCATTTGCTGTAGTTACCCTCATTGATTTGTCCATATGGCATCATGGTTTTCATAGACAGTAAATACATAATTTATAATTTTATGTACTGCAAATATAATCCTGGATCAGAAGCATTTAATCTTCTCACATCTTTTGTAAATCTGCTAACCTCATAACCTTACACTTTTGCTTAGCTTACCTAATATCTGAATCAAAGACTCAGTATCTCTTTCAAGATCTGTACTATACAGCAAAACCACATCTGCAAACAGTGACATGTTAGTTTCTTTCCCATTTAGTATATTTCTCTTCAACTGTAATTGTCTCAGTGTGATACCCAAAGTCTCCATATGCAAAGCAAATAATACAGGAAAAAAGGGCATTCTCACTTTGTACCCCCATGCAGCAAAAGAGGCAATGACAAGGTGGCTTGTATCTTAACTCCAGTTACATATGCCATATGAATATACAAAAATGCAGAAGGGGGGACATGGGGTAGGTTTTATTGCACCATCCCCAGCGGTGTTGTGATGCAGAACCCTGTGGGATGAGTGTTTGACAGTCCTTAGGCATGTAGTAATATCTGTATCATGCTGCCCCTTAAGTGCCTTACTGTAACTATAAAATGTCCATCTGTATATGTTTTTCAGTTTGGATATTACATTTAGTAGTTGCATGCATGGCAATGATATGTCTGTAATGCATAGCTGGGTTATACTATTTCTGGCTCCACAATGTGTGCGCTGCAAATTTTCCCTTAGAACTAGGCAAGCCTCAACTCAAGTGCTTCAGATCAACTGCTCTTATTGCAGCACTTGCATAACCCAAATCAGCACTTGTCCAAATCTCCTAGACAGCACTATTATTTTCCAAATCTCCTAGACAGCACTATTATAATACAGCATAAGACCCTCGATTGTCCGCAAGACAGGTGAAATTTACTTTTCCAAGCATGTCCAGAGGTCAGCTTCAGGTGTACTCTCCAGTTCAGCTGGTGGAATTGGGCATCCTGAGGCAATGTCACAACTGCCTCATGTATACAGACAACCCTCTCCTCTTACCTCTAGACACAAACACTTGTGAGAGATGCAAATACACAACGAGACTAGAGCCCAAGCGCTTTCAACCCATGACTGTAACAGACAGTCAAGAGGAGAAGAGAGACACTAGCATAGCACCACCAGTCACACATGGATCTACAAAACAAGCACCAGCAAAACATACACATAAATACATAAAAACATATTCGGAGGCACTAGGTACAAATCTGAAAAAGAAACAGTGCCCTCCAAAGCAGACAAGCAAGCAACCTGCACCTCCAAACACAAGCCAGAAAACACATAATTCACCTCAGCAGTGTGCCTCACGACAGCCCCTAAGGCAAAACACCATACCCAACACGCTAGTAATAGGAGACTCTATAGTAAGGCACACAGATGTTCCACACACCAGGCTGAACAAGGAGAAGGTTACTGTCAGCTGCCTGTCAGGTGCTAGGATCCGCCACATAACACAGGCACTTAGGTCACTCCAGAACAAGTACATGTTGGTGTGAATGATCTAAGACGTACCTCCCTGGACTACATAAAAAGAGACATTGAGGAGCTCTCTGATCATGTAGCCCAAGCTGATATGACCCTGACCTTGAGTTGCATAATACCTTCACCTAGAATGATACCACAATACAAAGACAAAATGATCAATTTCAACAATTGGCTAAGCTTCTGGTGTCATTCTAAGGGGATCCAGTGTCTTTCTGCCTGGGATGACATGATAGACAAGCCTCGCTGTTTCACCAGAGATGGTTTGCACCTATCACCCCTAGGCTTTCAAATACTGGCCAAGGCTCTTGCCATCCCCATAGTGCCTTTTTTAGACAAGGCTCAAAGGACAAACCAACCACCATAACCAGCACAGGTAACCAAAAACTATGGGCAATGCTACTCAATGCCAGAAGTTTCAACCTCAAAATGCACGCACTCGAGGCACTCCTCACTATGGAGAAAATCGATGTTTGTGAGGTGACGGAAACCTGGTTCAAGGCTCCAAAGAGCACCCCAGCACTACCAGGTTACAATTCATATCATACCTTCTGGCCTCAGTTACCGGATCACAGTACAAAGGGCGGAGGTGTATCCATATTCATCAAGGATACCCACATCTCCAGGTTAGTGGCACAGCATGATGCCCCAGAGATCATCTATGGGCAACTATCAGCAGGCAAAACCACATTTCAAGTTGTAGCCTGTTATAGATCGCCCACCATGTCCCAAGATGCTCACTCAGCATTCCTTGAGGCATTGGAAAATATAAAGGTCCTACCCAACACCATAATTTTGGGTGAATTCAACTACGCTGATATAGACTGGGCAAACTACCAAAGTTCTAACTCCTATGCTCAGCGGTCCATAGAATTTATAAATTCAAATGCCCTCGAACAACTGGTATGTTCTCCCACTAGAGGGGACAACATATTGGATTTAGTCATCACAAATATGGGCACCCATTGTACCGCACCCGTTATCACTCCCTCTCTGGTCAGATCAGACCACAGACTGATAACCCTAGACAGGAGTGGCCTTAGGTCAACTGGTGCCCTAGACAAAAGGGCTCCACGGTGCCCCCCACCACACTACCCGGTGCCCCCTTCCTGGTCTACCTACACCTAATAAATACTGGAAAAGTGACCCTGCTAGAGCAGTGCCCTAGGCAGCCGCCTAGTTGGCCTATGCCTAAGGCCGGCTATGATCCTAGACATCCTCACCCCTCCACCTCCCCCAGTCAAAGAAACCATTGTAAAAAACCTTTCCAAAGCAAACTTCAAACTACTTGCATCAGAAGTGGAAAGCTTCATTATCCCCCTGCAGAAGGATAATAATATCCAGGATGCAGAATCCTACACCAAGGCACTTTATATACATCTTCCGGATTGCATGGACCATGCTATCCCAAATAAAACCAAGACTCCTTCCTCAAGCAAGAAGAAACCAGTCTGGTGGACCCCGGCCTTAAGCAAACTATACAATAAAAGGAGGAGACTTATAAAAAAAAAGGCCAAATCTCAAGTAGAAAAATCTTCCCTGATCAGCTTTAGTAAGAAATTGAGGGCCCTCATCTAGTCAACTAAAGCCAATTTCAAAAAGAAAGTTGCCAAGGATGCCAAGGATAACCATAAGGCCTTCTATGGTTATGTCAAAAACCTAAATGGCAACGCTCAGGTCTGTTCTGAGCTAGTACAAAATGGAACAAAATACACTGTCCCCACTGACATTGCCAACATCTTGGCTGACAGGTTCAGTGCAAATTTCTCCTCCCCCCCCCCCCTCACCACCTACAGGGCCTATTACTATTCCAGGGGATTGTGTAACTCCAATTTTTACTGATACTTTGGTTAATAAGGCTCTATATAAAGCTAAAAACACTGCCTCCATAGGACCAAATGGTGTCCCGGGCTGTGTCATACGTGAGCTCCAAAATGAATTAACCCCACATCTGAATACCCTGTTCAGTCTCAGCCCCTCAACAGCATATGTGCCCATAGAATGGCACACAGCAACAGTGGATCCGCTGCACAAGGGTGGGCCTACAGCTGACCCTGGGAACTACCGACCAATAAGCCTGACCATTCTGATCTGTAAGGCAATGGAGCGAATCATTATGGAACTCATAAATGGAGAGATTGGGAACCTCCAAATACTTGACCCCACACAGTTCGGCTTCATCAAGGGCAGATCATGTCTCCTGAACCTGCTGGACTTCTTTGAGACAGTTACTCAGGCTATAGATAAGGGAAAGGAGGTACACACAGCTTACCTTGACCTTGCTAAAGCATTTGACACCATTCCCCATTCGGGTATTATTGATAAACTCACCAACCTGGGCATAAACCCTTACATCACAAGATGGATCGCAGACTGGCTCTCAGACAGATCCCACAAAGTAAGAGTAGTGGGATCTATGTCCGAATCCAGACCAGTAAAGAGCGGTGTGCCTCAGGGCTCTGTCCTGGGGCCCCTCCTGTTTGCCATATACTTCTCAGAAGTACAAGCAAGCACTAATGGACTGTGGCTGACCAAGTTTGCGGATGACTGCAAACTGGGTGCTATAATAGAGTCTCCGGCTGACATGGATATCCTCCAGAAGGGCCTTAACGAGACTGATGCATGGTGTCAAAGCCATGGTCTCAAGCTAAATGCTAAAAAATGCGTAGTAATCCCCTTTGGAAAAAACAGAGTACCCACAAACTACCACACAGGAGGTAACCCCCTGAAATCTGAAGTAGTAATAAGGGATCTAGGGACCCAAGTAGATAGTCAGTTTTCCTTTGATAACTATGTTGCCAAGGTGGTTAGAAAATCCTTCTATGTGACCCATCTGATCACGAAAGGGTTCACATCAAGATCTAAGGATGTAATGGTGCCCCTCTACTCTTCCTTCATCAGACCCATTATTGAGTACAATGCACCAATTGGAATGTACCTGGCTAGGCATCTCCAGCAGCTGGAGAGACCACAGAGGTACCTCACCAAGAGGATTACTGGCCTCAAACAGTTACCCTATGCAGCACGATTGAAAAAAATAAGGCTTTTCTCTGTTGCATACCACCTTCTCATCTCTGTCCAACAGTTCTGTGTTGGACATGGCTCTGTATGTTAAACATGCCCCAGCTTAGCAAAACCAAATCCACTCGAGCTACACGCTCTAGGGATATACACCTCAGCACAATAATGAATAGAACATGCTGAAAGGATAGATTCCCTTCGCAAAGACTTTCCTTGCTATGGAACACGGTCCCAATCTATATAAGACAGAGCCCTTCACTATCACTCTTCAAGAGCAACCTTGATGAGTGGATGGGTAACAGAAAGTTCACACCACGGATCATACCAACAGCTCTACTAGATAGGGGCCAAGGGTACTAGCTGCTAGATCAAGGGCCTAGGGAACTAACCAAAGGGGCGGTGAATATCGCACAACGTGGCTGGGCTAATATATGCCTTCGGGCAGATAGCCCAGTATCTACCTATGAACCTATGAACCTAATGTAAAACAATTCCTCACCCATTTTCACTAACTGATTGTGGTGCACGGTTATAACTTGTTAACTATGTAAACTTTTTGTTATGAAATATTCATGTGATACTTCTCTCTAACTACTGAGTGCTGTTGCAGAGTTTAGCTTGTAAACAGGTGCCAGTAATACATAACACTTCAACAGCACTCCTTCATGTACTGTTAACTTTTGAAGACACTTAGTATATTGGAGTTTTCCCAAGATTATTATGCAATCATTTATTTTCAATATAACATGAAGTTCTGCTGTGTGAGGTAGTCACAATCATGTTAGATATATGATTACCAGGATCATTTAAACTTCTGTGATGCAAGAGCTACATGCAATTGTTGTCTAGCTTGCATAAGTGACTTTTGAGAGCAGAATGAGTCCTGATGTGAAAACTTAAATATAGCAGTAAAGAACTTCACAAACGTGTACACTGCTTTCCAGATAATACAGCCACAAAAATATTTGCAAATATTGATCCTTTTGTTGGCAACTTCAAGAACAGAAAGGTACATATATAAAATAATGCCCCAAGATATTATTTATCTTAAATGTGTTTACTTGATGGCATACCTCTTTCTTTTAGGCAATTGTTAATCATCTGTTATTTTTAATTGTGTTTTCTCTCTCTTTTAGTACAAATTTGTATTCATGCGGTGTTTTGCTTTTCTCTACTCTACCTTTAAATATACTTTGTAGTTCAAAGGTTATGAATCAAAAACCTTCTACTATTTTTGAGTGTGTGTGTGTGTAATTTCGAGATTATAGTGGTGGCTTCATGAATTCTGTTGTTCTGTGGAATTCTAGTCCTTTCTTCAAGGTGGTCTCTTCCTGTCCTCCTCCTGCACTTCTTATTTCCTGTTAGTGAGGACTTCACTTTTATTTTCAAAAGGAGGTTATTTTTTTGGCTACATTTTACTGTTCCTAATCAGACAGGCAATTAAATTTGAGTTTTAGTAAAATAAAATCTAAGTAATTTATATCAGAATCCTAATTTCTTATTTGTTTTATTTCATTTTTAGTGATACATTTATGGAGATTTAGTATTTTTTTTTTAATTAAAGCATCTGTCCTAGTATTATTTATTAATTTACTGTTTTTTTCTTTTTTCTATTTTTCATCAACTGCTTCTTTAAGGTCTTTCAAATTCATATTCATTACTTCAGTAATACTATCTAGCTCAGCCTGTTACTCCTACTTCTTTTGTCTTCCACCTTTCCCAGCATCATTGTCTTTCTTCTGTAGTCAAGCCTGTCTTTGCATTAAGTAGCTAAAGTATTTGAGTTTTTTTTCTTTTTTTTCTTTTTTTTCTTTTTTTTTTTTACTATCAGACCTAGCAGTAAACAGTCTGAGTTTATTTCACTAAGTACTGCTTTATATGATTTTTTTCTAGCACACAGAATTCCTAAGTTTTCCCAGGCACCACAGTTACAAAAACATTTTTGTTCTAGTGCAAGGCCTAATTCTAGTCCAAGTATCTCAGCAATATTTTTACTGTGAAACTACAGCTCTGTCTCTATGAACCTTTGCTGGCAATGTAATATTTATTTATTTTACATTTGTTTATCGGGAAAGTCCAATTGGGATAAGACCCATTTTCAGTAGAGGCCCGGGGAGAAAAGCTCTGCATACAGAGATTATGCAAAACTTATACAAGAAATTATATAAAAAATATACAAGATTTACAGTACACCAGAAATTACATTCTATGCTATTATAGCTGGCATTTATATTATACAATCATCTGATATAATTTCTTATTGTAGTGTAGACATTGTAGTTTCTCATTGTAGTGTAGACATTGTAGTTTCTCAAAGTAAGCTGAGGAAGGGGTTGTAGGGGGGACATTAGATAGAAAAAGATGAGGTCAGAGATTATCTAGACATGAATGAGAGAGAGCGAGAGAGAGTGCATAGATTCTGAGGTGGTCAGGGAAGAAGAAAAGGTATGACCATAAGCTATTAAAACTAGTTAGCCTGGAGTAGTACAGGAACAAATCCAGGTGTCATTAAGACAATTTTTAAGAATCATTTTAAATTGGTTGGTATTGCTGGCTCTGATGCTATGTTGCTTGTTGCTACATAATGAGAAAATAGTGACTCCCCTACTTTATTAGTGGATTTGGACACGTAGTGGAGATTGGACACATATAGTAGAAATTTATTTGTTTAGAAGGGCAGGGTTTTTCTAAGGCTGATGTACTAGTTTGTGTGCTCAGGTTAATTGGTTATGGGATAGAAGTTGTGGGACTTCTAACCAGGAGAGTTTCTTTAAGAAATGACAGTGGTGGGTATGATGTGGGCAGTCAGTTGCAAATGTATTTATTTTATTCTAGCATGTTTCAAGTTGAATTAAATCTGTCTTTTTAAGGTTGGTGAGAACTGGAGAAGCATACAAAAGTGTTGATAGAAGATGGGTTCTAGCAATGCAATCCTAGAGGTGTTAGTTAGATACTTTTTATTTCTGTGAAGAGTACCATGCTACATGTAGGTTCATAGGTTCATAGGTTCATAGGTTAGTACTAAGCTAACTGCCCTTGTGAGCCATTTTAAGCTTAGCCAATTATCCCTTGTGAGACTCAAACCCTGCACCTTGTGTTTGTCAGGCAAAAATGTTAACCATCAGGCCACCCTCCCTCCCTTGTAGGTCAAATCTTAGGTTGTTATCCATTATTAAACCTAGTAGTTTTGATTGTGAATCAGCATTAACTTTATTTATTTAATTTAGTATTATTCCTAGCTGTAATGTAGAAGGTGCTGGGGGGGTCTTGTTGGTTGGAAGATCATGAATTTTGTTTTATTGGGGTTGAGTATGAGCTGACAGTTACAGAGCCATAGCTCGGTATCTGAGAATGATTCTGGGGTTATATCATGGAGGTGTTGCGGGTTATTAGCTGCACATATAATTGTCGTGTCATCTGCATATTGGGTAGTTGAAGCCAATGGGGTAGCACTATGGAGGTTGTTTGTAAAAATAGTGAAGAGTAGCAGCCCAAGAATTGAGCCTTGAGGTACTCCTAGTGTGATGGGAAGGAGGGGGATAGAATATTAAGCCATTTTAAAAAATGTCAATGGTCCTGTAGATAGCTTCAGAACCATTGAAGTGCAGAGGAGCTGAGGTTCAATTTGGAGAGTGTATTTAATAGTTTGGGGTGGGAGGCCATATCAAAGGTCTTGGACATGTCTAGAAAAACAGCAGAGACTATTTTACCATTGTTTTTGAGTTGGTTGATGGTATTGGTGAAACTGAAGAGTGCTGTTGTGGTACTATGATGGGGCTTAAAACCATATTGTTATGTTGCTAGCATGCTGTTGAAGGTAAGATAATGAATCAGTTGTGAGTCGATACATATTTCAAGGAGTTTAGACAGTGGAGAGAGAATAGCAATCAGTCTGTAGTTGGTCACCTCTGTAGAATTTCTGCCTTTGTGTAAGGGGATAATGTGTGTGATTTTCCATATTGTTGTTCTGCTGTGGACCTGTTAATAAGGATCAACACTGAACAAGATATGGCTTCAGCTGCTAGTTTTAAATATTCAGCTGGTAACTTGTCAGCTGCTATTGAAGAGGGTTTGAGCTTTTTCAGTAGTTTCTGAATGGTAGCTGTGGGAACAGGCTGAAAGGAAACAGAGTTGGAGTTAATACTTATAGGTTTGCAGGTTGGTGATGGTTCTGTGGAATCTTTTTTAATTAGAGATACTACACTTTCAGTGAAATATTTATTGAATTTGTCTGCAATGGTGGTAGGAGAGAGTGGTAAGTTGGGGGAAGGCATAGTGGAATGCCTTGAGTAGAGAACGGCATTTATGGTATTCCACAATTTTGAACGGTTATGCTGGTGTTTAGGTTGCAGGTTATAGTCAAAGTTTGTTTTTTCTAGGCTGATTTGGTGTTTAGCCTTGTTTCTAATTTGCTGGAATGTGATTCGGTTGATTTGGGTTTTACAGGTGAACAATGTTTGCCAAGCTTTGTCTCTTTTCCTAAGGAGCATTCTGGTGTCATTAGTTAACCATGGTGTGTATGTGGCTTTAATATGAATTGACCTGGAGGGTGCCAGTTTGTTTAGAATTTCAAGGAAGGTACTGTTGAAATAATCTACTGAAGTACCAAGGGGCAGTTTTTTTAGTAGACACCAGTTACTTTTTTATGGAATGATTAGACTTTGGTGGTTAAACGTTTTTTTTTTTTTTTTTTATTACTGTAGATTTGGTGGACGGTAGTGAGCTTGACAGTATTGTTTGTTTTTTATCAATAGATGGGTTTGCATATGGTCACTAAGGCTGTCAGGTAGGCAGCCACTAATCTGATAATTCTCAGTTTGTTGGTTAGTGTCCAATCCAGTATAGATTGATGGTTAGAGATTGAATGGGTTATGAAAAGCCACAGAAGTTGATGTGATTGCTAGGGTTATGTGAATTACAACTTGTCCAGTCTATATTAAAGTCACCCTTAATGATAGTTTCTTGGGTATGGAATTTGATATAGACTGGATGATGTGTTCTATAGTGGAGAAGCTATTTCCAGGTGGGACATAGGTTGCTATAATGGATATGTATTTGTTTTGGTTAAGCTGAAGTTTAGTAGGTAAGATCTTCATGTTTTTGAGGTTATCTATGTTAAGGCTCCGTGGTAAAAGTGTGAGACTGCTCTTAAAAAAGATGGCTATCCCCACCACCTCTTTCTAACTTCCTGTCTGCTCTAATAATGTTGTAACCAGGTGATGTAATTTCATTGTTAGTAATGTGTGCTTTTAACCAGGTTTCTGTTAAAAACAGCAATATCAGGGTTATAATGGGACAGGGTGTCATGTAATTCTTGAACTTTGTTGACTGCTTCGCAGGTTTAGATTTAGGATTAGTATTTCGGAACCTTTTCATGATAGATTGGTTATATCTTGTATTTGAGATATTTTTTAAATCTTATCCATTTTTGCTATAGCTCTCCTTCCAAGGAACAAGAGTCCTTTAATATCATAGCTGCTATCACCATCTGCAGAGATCTTTGCACCCATGAACATAAAATCTACCACTTTTTACCATAGTGCCCTCAGTTCTTCATCTCCATTTATTTGCATAGAATCTATAGGAGAAAATGGATATTTTTAGTTTTGCAAGCCAGCTTCTGAGCTTTGTACTTTCATCTTTATCAAGAGATTCTTCAACTCTTCTTCACTTTCACCCATGAGAATATTATCGTCTATAAAGCTTTGGATGCTAATATTTCGCCTGATGATTGTAATTCCCATGTCTAAGTCATTTACCCCAGCACTTCACTTGATAAACTCAGTGCCTAAAGTAAATAAATATGAGAACAATATTCAGCCTTGTTATAGTCATTCACCAATGTTGATTAAAACACTTTCATTAATTAATAACATTATTAATTAATAAAGGCCGAGACAACAATTAGAGATACTATTCTGTAATGCAAGAAAGGTTAGTTGTTGACAATGGTAAAGTTTAAAGAGTGTTGGGTCTGATTCTTAATACAGTCGAATAAACTAATAAAGGCAAGGTGCTGTGGACGGTTATTTGCTTAAAGCTTCAGGGACTGAAGTTTAATTCTGACCGCAGTTTAATGTTCATACTTTTCATGCGATCTGAGAGATTTGCTTTGTAATAAAATTACAATGAGCACTTCAATCATTATAATTTGTCAAAGACTTTGGCTGCAAGCACTCAGTATCAGAAATTCTTCAACATTATTAAATTTCAAACGGTCTTAATGTAAAACCATTAAAATATGAAATACCTCCATATGCAAACTCACGCCATGCATTGTTATAAAATGTTTACATTTAATTATGAATGATAGTGCATTATGGTGAATTATAAATGAGAGCACATTGTAGGAAACAACCTTTCTACCCACCATTTTTTTCTGCATGCATGTGTGTGCTTATTAATATGCCCTGCAATGTATGCTGTCATCATAGTGTCCTGGTAAAAGCTTGAAATGTCACAAATCAGTATAATATGTCAAAAAGTCATGCATTTTGCTTCCACGTATATAACCTTGTACAAAAAAGTTTGAAGAGTGTACAAGAAATTATATACGCAAGACACATATATGTATCTTATCCTCTTACTTTCATCATATATATATATATATATATATATATATATATATATATATATATAACTTAAAGAAAATAATACAGATTTATCTTTTTGAAAGAACTTAAGAAAAAAGGTCCTGCTTTGTTATCATAGTGCTTTCAGTACTTCACAAAACATGTTAAAACAACAGCTGCCTTGATTATTAAACTAGTGACCATGCTAATGCTTGCAGACTAAAGGTATGTTGTTTTTGTCTGCAGCCCACAGACATTAACCTGCTGTTGTTTGTGGGCATAGCATAGCAACTTGCAGTGGAGGTGGTTAGATGGAGCGCATAGATAATCTGCTCAGCAGAACATAATACTGCTCTGCTGAAAGAGTTTTCTGACAGCTCAGTGCATGATTTAAAGATAAAAGTGACAGAAAAGGTATTTTTCCAAAGCCAAGGCAAGACGATTAATAGTTTTATTATTAACAGATGTACAGATATCCCACATTGTAGCCAATGACAAGTGATCTAGGGATAAAGCCTTTATTTATTTTTATTTTTATTTTTTCTTATCAAGCAATCAAGTTGGGACAGATAATTATGACCTGGGATTGTACAAGATGGAAAGCACCAGTCCCTCCAGACTTAAAACAAGAGAAATGGCGTATTATAAGTAACAATACTGTCATCAGGAGAGGCAGAGGGACAGAACAGTTCGGTGATAACACTATAATACACTTGTAAGCACAATTGTTAACTATGCTAAACTGTAAACCTAAAGTGCTGGGTTTGAATTTGAATATATTTTCATTAAGCATTGCAGGGCAGTGTTAGAGGCCATTGGTGAGATCTTTGTTTCCAGCATCATGGTTAAGAGTTTAATTCTGACCTTTGCTTATTCTAGCAAATTGATGCGTTCTGTGTGTGTGTCTGTTGGAGGAGTACCTAGGTTTATTAATTTCCTCACAGTAAGGTCATGGTTGAAAAACATCCATAGATTAGTCCACTTACCAAGTTAGAAATTGATAAATAAACAAAACTTACTGTTAGGCCACTTAACATGGTTGCAAGTCTAACCTTGAACATTACTTACATTCTGGGATTTGTTTGCCTTTTATGACTCAGTTACTTCATCTCACTTGAGACCTATACTGGCTACAATAGATAGTAAGAAGTTAATAGGAAATAGCTACATTAATCTCCATGAATATTTTGTCTGTCTCTCTCTCTCTCTCTTTTTTTTTTTTTTTTTATTAAATCACATGATTACATGGTACCAGATACCTGTATATAATCCATGTAAAATGTGAAGTGCTAATCAAAGGGAGTGAGCAGTTCAACTAGAATGTTTACAATCCTTTTCCTTAAAGTCAGCATTTCATGCAATTATAAAATAAAAAGTTATCTTGCCTTAGTGAAGTGAAAGCACAGTCTGTGCGAAAATGAACTGGCAAAGAAGGATTTAAAGGAAGTGGATGATAGAAACTGTCTCAGTCATGGAAACTGAGAAAGGATGTCTGCTTTAGGAATATATAATGTTGCAAGAGTTTTTATTTTACCCATTGCCTCACCAAGTGGGAAGTGGTCTGATTTGGGTCTTTATTTAAGGTACAGATGAGAATATCAGCTGTTTCATTTAAAGAAACAGAAGCACATTTTTAACATTTTCATTTTGATACAACTTAAATCTGAGAGAACAAATGAGCACTCTTCAGCTAAGCTGATCATGTTTATGTGAAACTATAACAAATATAATCTAGTAGGAGTAAATTTTCAACACATAAAAGATTACAAGAATTGGCATTTTGTGTTACTCAATATAAACAACTGGTAAAAAAATGGAGCAGTACTTACTAACTATTGGACTTGATTTCCAGTAACTGATTATAAATGACCTAAAACAAATAAAAATAAAGGTGTTTAAATGTTTTGAAAACATTTTTGAGGGGCTACAGTATTTAATTAATGCAGTAAAATATCAGTGAATTTCATCCATCATAGTCAATAAAAATACCACACACAGTCTTGAATCATGTCATATTTCAGTAAAATGAACACAATATTTTTTCAAAAGCAGCTTTTCACTCGATCAGTACTTCCTTATTTTACAAGGACTTGTGGTTTAAGTTGTAGTTGTTATCTTCCACGAGCTTAGGGATGAAGTGATCAGTCACTGATAGGGGAATGCAAACTTAGCACAAACTCTGAATTGACTAATTTATATCTGAATAAATAGAAAAGAAAAATATAACTGAAGAACTTCCCAGTTGGAACAGTGCACCAACTACGAATAACAAATACATAAAAACACAGTGTTTTTATTTGTAGTTCATATCAAACTTCTTCTCTGGTTTAATAAAAGTACTCTATGCACAGAAGTTACTCATGATGTCCAGTTTTGTGAAAATAGTCTGGAGTTTCCCCAACTTTACTGTTTGTAACAAATATCCCCTATCGTGATGAGCATTGCAATGTTTTAAATATGCCAGTTGTTTGTTTTAGTTCACTGACTTCTCAACACACTGAGTAGGTGAAGCAGCCACCCCTCCAACCACCACAGAAATATACCAGTCAACATACTGTATAAGCAGTAAAAAGCACATAACTTCATAAAAAGATGATTTAGAAATTTGGACTATGACAGAGAGAAAAACAACACAAAGTTGTGGTTAGCCTGCTCTTTCAGATAAGTCTGGAGACATGATTTCCAAATAAGGAATTACACTTTATTTTTCACTGTCCCCTTCATGCAGTGAACTTGACCTGATAGCAGGAGCAGGCTCTTCAGGAGGTAACAGACACACATGCGACCATTTATGGTCACTCGCTTTACAGTTTCATATCAGTTAGCAGATTGGTCCACAGGTTCCTGGTCCTTCATGTAAATCAGAACTTTCTCACATCCTCATTAACCAGCATCAGCTCCCCAAGCACATTCAGTGAGTATTCATGTGTTGGTTTCATGACATTGATTCAGGGACTGCATTCTGATATCAAACAGCTAAATAAGCTTTGTCATTTATTCCCCTCTGTGAAGCACTGGGACATAGCCTTTCCTCTTCCTTAGTCAAAACAGCAGTCATGTTAATTAACTTCCAAAGCCCATTGTCTTCACTGGAGAACTATAATATAGCAACAAAAAAATAAACTGGTCAGAACTAATTATAGGTGCTCCTCTTACCTGGTGATTTTTAGGAGCATTGTCTTACCTGATCAACCTGATCAGTTTGTACAGTTAATATGTTATTCATCAGAACTTGACTGAGCTGTAGTGCATGATAATTGCTGAGTGCAAAATAAGACAAGACAGGATCATCCTCACTGAAGCTATGTATATCATGCCCACTGCTACAGTAGCCTTTAGGCTGTATCATTTGTTTCCCCTGCCTACTAAACAACCAGCAGCCAGCTTCTCAAAGCTCTGGTTCCCCCACAAATACATTCTGATTGCTGACAGGTTAGCTCTAATGAGGTAAATCAGCAGTATGATTGATGATTTCTTAAGTATGTTCTTGCTGTCTCAAGAAGAAGCTTCTCCCTGGCTTCACAGGACCAGAAATTGACTACTGGTTTTGCTTTCTGGCATATAAGTCCCTTTAGGGAGCCCAGCCACACAGAGATTGTTGCCCTTTTAAGAAAAATATACTTAATTTATTTTTCGGACTAAAAGTGGTATCTCCCCTTTAAGAAACCCACTGTTTTTGTCAGAGACTCATATTTTTTAGTTATTAGTGTATATTGTGAATTATTTGAGGCTGTTTTGTGAGAAATGATATACTGCTTGTGTAAACTTTGACTTTTTGGCAAAAAGTGTTACTGTAGTGACTGGCAGGAACATGTGAATTAATGTAGTGCTTACGCTCCCTTTGTGACAACCTTCCAGGCATATTGCTTTCTATCAGTGTGTTTAAGTGATGGAAAGAGGTATTTACAGGAAATTTGTGTACTACTTGTACATTTTCTTATGAAGGGACAAGGAAAGGTGTTGTGACTGTAAGTATGCTGCTTGTCAGAAGTGTAGTTAGAGTGGGGTAAAGGGGCAACTGCCTTGGGCACAAAGAGTTAGGGGATATGGCCAGTAAAACTCAATAGCATTTTAGTGCATACTGGCTTTTTAAAGCCAGCATTGCATTTGTGGTTATGCCTGAGTGAAGTAGTACTCTGTGTATGATCTAAAGTGTTTTAACGGTTTAGAAGTAAACTAAAAACTGAGTTCTTTAGCACCATGCATGCTATAAACTGTAGCAACTTGTTACATCTGTGGAGGAGGAGGAGATATTATCATATATATTACAAGTGGACATACCCCATTCCTCTCCCATCCCTCCTATAGTGCCAGCCCTGGAGGATGTGTTGAATGCTGCCTGTAGTTATCCATACACACAGCCATCAGCCCCTAATAAATCAGATAAATTGTAGAAGGTACTTCAGGCTGATAAGGATCATAGCCAGTGGCATTTTCCTCTGCATTTTCATGCTAGTAACAGGTTTGAGCTAAACCCATACCCTTCACTTGGTGACACAGAAGGCAAGATGTTGGAACACATAGGTAACTGAATATTTATCCCTCCACTTTAGCCTTCAGAATTCTTAACTACCTGGTATATATATATATATATATATATATATATATATATATATATATATATATATATATATATATATATATATGAAAGTTCATGCTTTGTCATGTGGACAGTCTGAGAGAATTCTTATGTTCTTGCTGCCCATCCCCCATTCTTACTAAGAAAGCTTTTTTTTCAACCAGACTGTTTATACCCTATCCCAGGTATCCAAACATGTTTTGAAAAGTAGGTGGTGCTGCGGTAGCATTGCCGCCTCACAGTAAGACGTTGTCCTGTTCGATTCTCAGCTAGAGCGTCTTCTGTGGTGAGACATGCATGAATGGGCATACCTTCCGTTGAAGGTTGTATGTCAGGGCTGGCAACTCGGCACTTAAAAATCTACTGCCAATCATTAGCGGACCAGAGTTCTGCTGTGGCGACCCCTAACCGGGAAAAGCCAAAAGACACAACAATGCGACTGTGCAGATACTGTGTCTATGGCCACTGCTACTGCTACAGATATGATTGGATATATAATCACAAGTCTGCTGAAGAAGTAAAGTTTAAAAATCTTTTATTTGCTTTAAATAAGGAGGTATTGTTTGACTCATCTGCCACCCAGATTCCTGAACAATATGATGAAAGAGGGAAATTGATTCAAGGAGTTTCTAAGATTTTTCATGTCCTCCAACACAAATCTTACATGCTTTTCTAGTTCACAAAAATGCCAAATAAGCAAAACCAGTCAGTTTCTGGAAATATGGAGGAAAAATGAGATGGCGATAGGGAAATAAAACAAAACAGGGGTCATTTCAGACAAGGGGACAGCCTAACAATACAGAATGATGATGCAGGCATCTCCCTTGCCTCTCCTCGGGCCAATATCTCTACATATTTGTCCTACAAACAGGTCCTCAAAATAGTCTTTGGTAAAAGACTGCATCAGAGTCTTAGGTGCTAAAAGTGGTGCAGGAGAGTTACAGGTGGCACTGGATACAAAAACATCCTTTCAGGAGAACCCTCTAAACTAAACAGAATATATTTCTCAGGTTCCTCACCCAAGAGGTCATAACCAGTACCTGTAAGTCAAAGGGGCAAAGGCTTCTATTCCAGAATTTTTCTGGTACTGAGGGAGTCCTCTTGGAGACCAGTACTAGAGCTTTCATTTCTAAATCTGAATGTGAAAGTACCAGAATTCAAGATGTTGATCTTGCAGAACCTAAAGAGAACAGAAAGCCAAATCTGTGAGCTAAAAACGAATAACCAAAAGCAACCACACAGAAACAAAGCTGGCTTCAGGAATTGTAGATAGCAAGCTGAAAGCTTTCACAAGTAAAACACATTGTCAAATTTTTTTGCATGTAACTTGGTTATCTGATACGATATCAGATGTATATGTCTGTGTCAGTTGTGTTTTATAGTAGTTCTGATGATGTCCTATGGACAAAAGTGCCTAAATGCCTATTAAAGAGTTGTGCAGAATTACAGCTGTGTTACTGACTGTGTTTGGGTCTATATCATATAACCGAACTGTGATAAGTTCGAACACCACAACATCGAACTGGCAACTCCAAAACGTAATTAGTCCAAACACTCAAAACTGCAAAAAACAGCACTCCAAAAAACAATGGTCAGCCAGCTTTACACCCGTACTATCAAATAACACATAAACACTTTTGCACAATTACTAATGTGGGGGGCTTCACCCCCCCCCACCCCCCTACTTAAATATACCAACTCCGAGATCGCACCACAGTGGCGACTTCATGCACATGTACAGAAGGGCCATCCATAACCATTCGGAGTTCCAATCTTAGAAGTTTTGAGTGTTCGGACTAATTACATTTCAGGGTATTCAGTTCAATGTTGTGGTGTTCGGACTTCTCACAGTTTGACATTATGATATAAACCCAGTGTGTTTTCTAGTGAAAGGTTTAAGCTGACTATGTACAATTTCTGGGGACATTATCTTATGTGCTTTTGCTTTCGGACCATACAGATCCTGTTATTCTTCATTCCTCTTGTGAGTTATATGGTAATACTAGACATAAAAGATGCTTATTACCATATTCCCATAAATACAGCCACAGGCATCATGAAACATCTAAGGTTCTCTATTTCTGGGTTACATTATTCCTTCTCTGCATTACCCTTTGGATTATTTCCAGCTTCAGTGGCATTGACAGAATGCATAGCTCCAGTCATAGCTTATTGCACACTAAATGCCATCTCATTTTCCTTATTAAGATAACGTACTTGTCTTTGCAGAGTCTTTATCCAGATGTAAAGAGTCACGAACATGGGTTATGTCTCCTTTGACTAATATGGGCTTCCAGATAAATATTGCAAAATCCTCCTTGTCTCAGTCTCACAGGAGTGTGTTTTTCAGCTGCCTCCTAGATGCGTTTCTTCAAAATGTCTTTTTTGGCATAAGAAATGGATTCTTATCTGAAATCTTTCCAAAATTTCTTCATTCAGTCTCAGATTCCTGCAAGAGAATTTTTCAGGATCCTAGAATTTGTAACTTCTATGATTGTTATAATTCCCCTATCCAGGTTGCATAAGAGAACATTGATATAAAAGTTTCTAAAAAAACACATAGACCCAACATTTGCATTCTCTGGATTATCCGATTCCAGTTTGGGGGCTGTTCAAAAAGAGAACTTTATTAGTGGAAACAAATTCAGCTGAACCTATGTCTCACCTTCACTCCTTAGAGCTCACATGAATGTGTCTCACCACAGAAACATCATATTTAGCTTGGGGAGTGGCTTCCATGGGGAGAAAGCTCAAGGATTGTGGAGTCTTTCAGATGAATCAAATCACATCAGCATAAAAAAGATGTTGGCTACGATCCATGCCTTGAAGTCGCTCCATTGCCTATGGTCCCCAGGACCTATTCAAGTGATTATAGACAATATTACAGTTATATGATACATAAACAAGCCAGGATGAACAGGCTCATACCCCCTATGCAGGCCGGCTATGATGGCTTGTATGTAATCCCTCCAAGAATCATACATTGCATCAGAACAAAACATAGTGGTAGACAAGCTGAGCTGGGCCAGGATAGACCTACATGTATGGAAATCAAATGAGGGGGTATTCCATGAACTGATGCAGTTGTGGGGAACATCTCAAATAGATGTGTTCTCCAGATTTCAAAACAGACAACAAAACAAATTTTCCTGCAGAACTCCTTCCAAACAAGCCTGGAAAACAGATGCATTTTCATTATCACGGAAGGGAATGCTCTTTTATGATTTTTCACCCTTTCCAGTAATATCAAGGGTAATTCTAAAGATTCAAAGGGATTACTTGCAAATCATTGTGGTGACCCCCTTTGGTCCTAGGCAACATTGGTTCACCCTTATTATAAATTATTGCAACTACCACAAGCTTCCTCACAGACTGGATCTACTCATATAAGATTGGGGCAGGAGGAGGTGTTGCTACACTGCACTCTCAATCAACTTCAACTAGCTGCCTGGATAATTCAATTCTGATACCTTTTAGGCACTTATTTCATGAGGAACTGCAGTAGGTACTAAAGTAGGCAAGATGATCTGCTTCTAGAAAATCCTGTATTGGTAAGTGGATACAATTTTCTAGTTTGTGTCTAACCAATAATCAGAAGTTCACATACCTCTCAACCTCTTAGACCACGAAATCTTGACAAAGACATAAATAAAAGTGGGACAAAGGCCCAAAAATTGGGACAATTTTTAAATATTGCTCTTAGAAGAAAGATGAAAGTTGATAGAATAACAGATTTTGCATTAACATGAATTTTCCAAAGAGTATGAAGTCTGAAACTCAAATGACTGTCATTATTTTCAAACATCAATCTTTAATAATTTGCTACTATTTTTCCAGAAAACCACAATTTTAAGAGAAACGGACCAAACATAGGCAAAACTGGACATTCTGTGAAAATCTGTAAAGTTGAGAGGTATGGTTCAAGTTCATCAGAGATTTTGTACTCAAATATTTGTGTGAGATACTTTTCTCTGGTCTTTCTCATTTCTCCATAAAGGCTCATCTTGTGGCCATTTCAGCATGCCTACTGAGGAAGCCTCCACTTTCTTCGCCATCTGTGATAAAACAGTTTCTAAGAAGAGTTTTTCATCAGAAACCTCCTTATAAACAGGTTACTCCTTTTTGGGATCTGAAATTTGTACTGGAGGAGTTGACTATGTCCCCTTTGAACCCACACATCTAGCTGATTTAGAGTTTTTGACTTGGAAAAATGTGCTGCTAATTGTTCTGATATTTGTAAGAAGAGTATTGGATTTGCAAGCTCTCATGGTAAGTGAGCACTATCAGATTTTCCACAGGCATAGGGTCTGTTCAAGCACAAACCCCTCATCCATGCACAAAGTAATTTCAGTGTTTACCTTGAATCAAGCCACCAGTCTCACAGTTTTTTATCCAGAACTTAAAAAAAAAAAAAAAAACAGGGATAAAGGATTCTGCATATTCTTGGCATGCAGGCTGCTCAGTTAGTACATTGACAGAACTAAGCCCTGTAAAAAAGCTGATCAAGGGACAAAAAAGGTACTAGCTCTGTGTCTAATCAGACTACTTCAATGGAATTGTCCTTAGTCATTTCTTTCTGTTATTCCCACCAGGGCAAATCATTTCCATGCAGTATCAAAGCACATTCTTCAAGATCCTTGTCTTCTTTGATAGCATACTGGAAGTGGTTGGATTATAGAAGCATTTTAGAGGCAGCTACATGGTCCATCATACTTAGTTTTACAAAGCTTTCTGGACTGGATTCCCTTTCAAGGTCCAGGACTAGCTTTGCTAGAACCATTCTCCAGGGGATCCTGGATCTGTGTCCTTCCTTCTTCCAGTTTGAATAGACTTTGGTAGTCAACTTCTATAACCTAAAGACTACTGCAGTAGTGGGAATAATGAACATAGTACAGTTGTGTACGTTGCACCTACCCACAACAGTAGATGTTCAAATTCCTAACTTCTGCAGTAGCCGTACCCACCCTCTATGTCCCTACAGTTGTATATAGTTTTATTTGGGATATAAAGTATGATTTAATGTTTCTACTTTATATGTTTCTTTATTCAAGATTGTTAGACTCTTATCTCTTTGTGTGGTCAAGAAAGTCCTGATGAAATCTTCACTCAAACTCAAACTGCTACAGAGTGAAAGGGCTGGGAAGCCAGATCTTTTTGAAGCTGGCAGGTTGTTGTTTCCTAGGCAGGAAAACAACCTCATATATCCTAATGGCTACTGCAGCAGTGAGGAATTCAAACATCTACTGTTATGAGTAAGTGCAAGTTACACAACTTTACTTTGCTGTCAGTTAAGCACCATTCAATAAAATATTGCCCAAAGTGGCTATAACCTCAGATTTGGTTACATTTAATTTAGAGAGCAGGGGTGTGCTGACCAAACTGGGGGGGGGGGGCATGAATTCGACTAGTGATTTTCCAGTCTGACAAATATGAATTTTGAATAGTTTTAGGGGACTGCTTGAGCAGCTTCTTTATTTCTTTCTATATTTATTTATTTTCTTGCTTGCATTTTTATTTGCTTATGTCTTTGTTTCCAGGTTTATAATTTTAACTAGATAAAGGAATTGATCTCAATATCATTTCCAGCCATGAACTAAGCAGTGTGGCACAATTTACACAGAAAACACAAATTGTAAATATACAGAACTGTTACAACAATAAAGACAGTACAACAACTTACAAAATAACATGATAAGTAAAATAAATACAGCAGAATGTAGCAGCTTAAGCCATCATAGACCACTTTTGTATTGCAATCTGTAAACTGACAACTATGAAAAGGAAAGAAGAGCAGGGCAAAGTAATAAATAAATAACATTATGTATTTACCTTGTATGCCTTCAGTCAGGAACAACACTTCAGGATGTGTGAACAGAATTTGCATTTACAGCACTGGGAGACAATCTTCAAAGCAGTTGGTAAACCAGTCTCAATGAACAAAGGAAATTATCCTTTATACACTTGCTTATCACTTCAACCATGCATAATGTTTATCTTTGACCAGCTGATTAATGCCTAAAATGTAATGACTAAAAGACGCGTGGTGTCTAGAACAGAAACTAGGTGAGTTTTTGCATTTTCACCACTTTCTTCCTCTTCTCCTCACTCTCTTCCACTTCTCCAAGTCTGTGTAATTTCAGAGTTGATGTATATGTAGTCTGAGGGTTAAAGTTTGCATTCATATCAGGGATGTGTAGCCTCCATGCAAAAAAGAAAGCAAATGGTTTTGCATTTTTTCAGCTTGGGAGTGCCACTGTTTTGAGTAGTGACTTCTGAAGGTTACACAAGTTTTGGGGTTAAATAATCATGTGTTGGTCAAACAAGACATGATTAACTAACTATATCTAGCACATCTCTAAACCACAGTAAACAAAACCCTACAAAAGCAGGTGACTCAAACCTTAAAGTATATAAAACAAATGCACACAGCAACTGCGGTAACACTGGTGAGCTTCAAGCCTGGATTCAGGCCTACAACCTTCACATACCTGTGCTCACTGAAACATGGTTAAAATCCTCCAAAGTTGATGATATACTCCCACCAGTATATAACATAATTAGAAATGACTGAATCATTGTGTGTGCTGGATGAGTATATATCATGTGCTGTAACACTTATTGCAGATTTCAATACACCCCAATTCAACCTCCAAAACTGGACTCAGAAGAAATACTAATAACCCATATTAAAGTAAACTCACATAAACAGTTTGTATAATAGGTCTGCGCATATCTCCAGATTGAAACAGTATTAACACCACTGAAAATCTACTTAACAGGATAATCAACAGTGTAAAGCAGGAAGCCCTTCCTCTTGGTGCTCAAGACCCTAACACATCCCACTTCAACATCAATATATTTCATCTGATTCAGTTAATTAAATGCCCAACAATATATGATAAAACCTCTGTCAGAGTTAGTTAATACCATGGATTGCATAATATCCACTATGCGTGAAAAAAATAAAACAGGTTGGAATACTCCTGATATACTTGAACACCATTAAACTTATGGAATCAGAGGTTTCATAAAATCACCAAGGAAAAGAATCCTTGCCAACTCCAACAAAAAGAGTTTCATTGAGACCCCAAAACACTGCAACTCAGCTGCAGTAAAAGCAGTCCCACTAGATGATGCCATCTTATGCTTTATTACTGCCTTTCTGCAAATTTTAAACCAGCAGGTACCACTGAGATATAAATGAGTCAAAGTGGTAACTGCACCCTGACTAACATGAAAAACAAAACAGTTAAGAAAAACTTGGGATAATACTTGGAGTAAATGGAAAAAAGATAAAAAAACAACTATCAGTATTACCTAAACCTATCAAAACTTACCAAAAACATGCTCTTTTAGATAAAAGGAAGTATTACATAACAGTAGCACAGACAACATACTCTAATAATCCTAAACTATTTTGGTCTACTATAAACAGTTTTCTTAAATCAAGTTCCAAGCCCACTCATAACTGTTTTTTCATTGAAACTAATGCCACCACAGCTTGCTGGTTCAGTGAAAACTGTATAGCTACTATGTCTCATATCTGCCAAGAGAACATAGCTATACGTCATCTCAAACTATAGTACTGATCAGACAAATCATTTCTTATTTAACAAGTACCAATTACTACAATAAAGGAATACTTAAACAAACTAACCCAATACGTTAGCATCAGACAATGTTCTTAAGAATATCTTAAATTAGGAACAAATGGAGCAAGCCACCTGGTCTCTAAATTAATCAACAGATCCTTACAAGAATCTTATATTCCAAAATACAGAAACCCCTTACGTTATACCAGTATATGAAGGAGGTAGTGCCACCAAACATTCAAATTACTGGCTTACTGCAATATTCCTTTCACTCTCTAAAGTTCTAGAAAAATGTATCCATCATCATTCCCTAATCTTTCTGCTAGAAGAATAATTACTTCCCTCTCCCCAACATGCCTTCTCCACCTATCACAGCACTAAAACTGCCCTACTACACTTTCTTGACAAAGTCTACCCAAAAAGAAATATAGGTAACCATGTCTCCATCTTATTCTGGACCTCTCAAAGGTGTTTGATATTGTATCATAACCCTCTTCTCCTCAACAAACATAACTAGGACTAAGCAGCTCTGCCATTGAATGGTTTTCTAGCTAACTCAGTGTGAAGACTGCCAGCCTAGCCAGATAGAATTGTGCAGATAATTCTATCATTTGTAAATATCATTGTAAGATACAGACTTGTTGTCTTAAATGAAAAAAAAGGCTGTTACAAAAATGTGGCAACAGTGCTCTCTACTGACCCAGTAAAAGCATGTTGTGACTCTTTGATCTAAAGTTGGCTCCAGTCCGTCTAGATGAAGACATTATTTCTATTGTTTTAACCAAGAGTTAAATTGCTAGACTTAAAGATGCAAATATATTTTTATTGCTATGCTTCCTGACCAGCTGCAGGATAACACAAGGAGATGTTAAAAATGTAAATGTAGTTAATGTATAGCCTGGGAACACCAGGAAGGTGTAAAAGAAATGATGTAATGGGAACAAGGACTGCAATAGCAATTTAAACAGAGAGAATCAGAAGGCGTTAAGCATTTTTTGTCTTGACCATCCAACTCACAGCACTGTCTTGCTCATATGTGTTATCTTAGACTTGTGTTTTCTTTTAAAAATAGCTAGGAACTAGAAAGATTAAACTATACTGAATTATTTCAAGTATTTCTTTGTGATCTCTGAACTCTTGACTAGCACTGTGTAGTAGAAAGTATTGTCTTGTGGTTTTAATTATTTATTATTAAATATTTTAAAACCTTTTAACTGTGGCTGTTTTGTGTAGAGATAATTTAAGCTCTAAGAGTGTGCTCTTAAGGGAATTTGCACTTTTCTGTGTGTATTTGTTATCCTTTCCTCATATATGAGACACCCTTTCTGGTGTTAGTGGTGAGGATTGAGGCTCCTTGATTGCTGGGCCAGGGCATGGGCGTCACACTCAGCAGCCATACATAATCTGTCATATGGCAAGATTCCTTCTCTATATGCCAGAAATTACAAACGAGTGCCACAGGGGTCAATATTAGGACCCTTCCCATTTAATAAGTTCATAAATGACATGAAAAAGGCAACTAAATATGAATCAAGCATACAATATGGTAGTCATTCAAGTCTTTTCTCCTCACCCACAACACTATCCCCACTCCAACCGTCACCCAGGACTCCTCCTCTATTGAGATCTGGCTGGAGCAATCCCAGCTACTCTTCAACCCCCCCCCCAAAAAAAAAGACAATCACATTTACCTCTAATAACCTTCTGCCATCTAGCACTGCACAAAATATAGCCTCATCTAGCAACATCAGAAAAGAACAAGTCACCCATATGAAGTTATTTGGCATTATAATAGATGATGAATGGATCACAGATGACAAACCTAAATTTGACCAGCATATCATTGCTGTTGTCAAAATAAAACACAACAAATTAGAGCTACTTTACAAAGCCAGGACATTTTTTCACTTACACAGCAAGAAGGTAATTGCAACATCCCTCTTACTTTCTAGCCTGCAGTATACATCTCCAATACTGTTATTGATCATTGCTATCATTACATATCTTGTTTGTATTCTAAATATTTTTATTAACTTGTTTGTCTACTGTCATTTATATAAGCCTAGAGTGAAACTGAAATATGTCCATTTGTATCAATGTTCTACACCAGTTACAAAACTGAATGAATGAATGAATAAACAAACAAACAAATGCATGCATAAATACATACATATATAAATAAATAAAACATTTTACTGAAGGAATATAATTCCATGATTTCATCCATTTTTTTTTTCTTCTGGGCTTCATTCTTAATTGATGAATCAAGCCTGTTTCATATTTTAAAATGCAAAAAATGTATTCACAAATGTGATTGTTAAAATCACAGCTTAAGTCTTGGAAACTAACTTTTTAAGAGGGTTTTTTTTTGTTGTTGTTGTTGTTGCATTTGGTATGGTAAACATTTTACTATTTTACTATATACAGATGACACATAACACATTTCAACGTAATACCAATCCAAACAATGTTAATGACAGTTGTATGGCTTTCTAACATTTCATAATGATCACAAGTATCTCTGGCAAATGTGAAGTCTTTTACAACCGTATTATATGGAAGTAAATATTCCAGAGATAGGAAATTGCTCTCACAAATACTTTGATTTGGAAAAATATATATTTGGATTATTTATTGCAGGGTAGAAAACAACAGTTTTAATTAAGAGCCAAAGTTTAATGACATTGTTAAAAATTTAGATTAAATTGATAAATAGCTTAGTAATTTTGAGATCCACTATTGTTTTCTTATTTTAAAGAATACATCTTACAGCTGCTCTCATGTTTTTAAAGGTTTCCCTCCAAACATTAGACCAAGGTGATATTCTTTCCTTTTTAACAGAAGTATTTGCTTAAAAAACATTTGACTAATCTTGCCAATAACAAATAATAATAAATAATTGACAGGAAGGCCACCTGACAATTTATTAGCTGTAAATATCTCATAAGCTATACATACAGACATAGGTCTTAGGAACAGTAAGACATGTAGAATTGATATAAAAGAAAATATCAGAAAATACATTTAATTTACAATGGATGTTTCCACAATTAGAGAGAATGCCACTTTAGTCCACTAGCATTTTAAGAATTCACAAGACACTACAGTTGTGATAAACAACATTATTTTTAGTAAAAATTATGCCAAAATAGTTAAGCTCAGTAGAGGTAAATGTGATTAATTTTGGTATAATTCACATGAAGTAGAAACACAATGGAGTTACCCAAATTAAGCCTGTAATGACACAGGACTGCAAAAACAAATGAACAACTTATAAAATCTGTGATACATCACTTTTTGGAAAATGCAAATAAATATTAGTACCACACACAAAAAAGGATGTTGTTGTTAAATAAAATTAAGAGTTCAATACACAGGAGGTTCAGATTCAAAAGTTTACTAGTGTACACCTGGAGGCAAAAAACGTACAAGTACATAATTTTGTCTGACATGAAACAGGAAGCACACAATTTTATATAGGTTTAACATTTATCTATGCCCACCTTACTGACGTGATATGTCACAGGGCATCTACATCACTTTAGCTTACAAGCCTCTATTCTTTTAATCTGCTGATGCAGTATATTTTAAAAACTTTTCCTCTAGATACAATATGGCCTTGCTATCCAGCTGGTCAGTCATAATGTCTTTCTGTAAAGTTACTTGTTCAAGGTTTCATATCAGTTCGAATACAATAGCAGCTTCAGTCTTTTAATGCATGTCTTTGTTCTGTTACACTTTCTCACACAGCTGCATGCTATCTAAGTAACACATATACAAGGCCATCTCATTCCGACAGGAAAGAGCAGAAGATTTCATTATTTCACACATTTAATTTCCCGACCCAGCAGATAATCACTTGTGAAAAGCATAAACATTAAAACTTGCTAAGCTAGCATTCTGTCAGGGTCAGGGATCAGCTTTTGCTTCAAGCCACACTGCAGTTTCAAAACTACTTCACATTTAGACATGAATTAATTTTACTACTATATGATTAATAGAATAAAATGCATTATATACTACTTTGCTTTTAAACTAGCATTTCTCATGTATTCAAATACACATTTTTCTAACATTTTCCCCCTATTAATACTTTTTATTCTATTTTGAAGTATGCATAGTGTCATTTCATCTCCTAGCCTTTTCCGCTCAGGATTTTCAGCTAGGTGAGTCATTTAATCTATACTTCAGAAAAGCGTCATCTGAAATCAATCTTTCAATTTCAATATCTTGGTAGAAAGTTTCAGTAACAGATACATCAACAAAATCTTTGATTAATCTTTTCATGCAGGGAATTCCACAGCAAACACATGCTCCTATTAGGAGTATTCCCACACAAATGGCAATCAGAATATTCATTAGGATGGAACCCCACCCCCCAAATAGATTCTGGAAAAGTCCATCAGTGGGTTTGGGCCTGGTTCAGTCATGGCTGATACTTGCTGAATTACCTCTAGGTGATTATTTATCTCATGACAATTGTCAGGAATAAAAGCACAGCATTCTTCTTTGATAAGCGCGCACGTACCACCTCTCGCCGCTAGGGTGAAGTCAAGAGCCATCCGATTTTGTAGCACAACAGTTCTCATTGCATTCAGTTCATCAGTCACCAATTCTAGGGTGGAAAAAGTTGCATTACTCATTACTTCGAGAAGTTTCGACAACTTCCTCAGCTCCCAGATAGATTTGACTGCTCCATAGGCTGGGAGTATTCCTGCCCAGGATATAACACTGTCACTCAAGTCCATATGAGTCAATTCGCTTTTGTCTTTTACTGAATTATGGTCTTTCCAACCAGCTTCAATCTTCCCAACTGGATTCACAGGTTTCTTAACTGGACCTTTGGATTTTCGAGCTGTTTCCCTTACGTTTCGTATCTTACCCAAAGGTAATTCTGCAGTATGTCTTATTGCCGGAACCAAGTAACCCAAAAACAACTGCCGGACCAATTCTCAGGTAACCATTTATATGCCTTTTTCCCACAAATAAAATAACAGTTTTCTACTTTAGTACTAATACGCATCAGCCCTGCATGAAACATTTTCTGATCTATAACTGACAATTGTTTAAACAAAACTGGATTTTTTTGAATGTCACTCATAGTTGTTTTCAATTAATTTAAATACGAGTCATAATTAGTATTGCAAAAAGTATTGCCATTACTATTCTTAATATAACATCGGTAAGATATGGTTATATTGCAATTGCTCCAGCCCACCTGGAGAGTGTCATTTTTATAGAAACATACAACTCCTTTTTGTGTGACAGGTAAAAATAAAGCTATTTTGTCCTGTGATCTCACAGTTCCTGTGTCGAAAAGTAAATTCTCCCAAGTCTCATTTATCCCCAAAGGGACAGCGGACATTACCAGTCCTCCATATGCTGTTGGTATAGCTGTACAAACCCAGCAATTTGAAATGTTCATAGTCTCTGCATGCACACATTTCATGGCCAGGTATGTGTTAAAATTTGGATGCCAGTCTATAGACGTTTCATCACGCCTTCCCACTTTCACTTGTGTGGTTGTGTGTAGGATAAACCACAGCAAGAGGAAAATTGTCACAATTACAGTTAATAAATGTACACACAACAAAATGATTATGCAACATCTCTGGGGTTGATCTAAACTTATATTCGCTTTGTTTTTGGCTATCTCGGTCTGGTTGTGTATCAGTCACAAAGTTTTTATCAAGTTGAAAGTTCTTTACCGGTTTACAATGCGTCAAATGAACCCAGGACATCCTCTCAGCCAGTAGGCGTTGCCAACAGAACCTGGTACGGTCCCTCCCACTTTGGACTCGCCCAATTCTTCCTTTTCATCACTTTCAGCCAGACGTATGTCCCAGGAGCTAAGACTGCTTCCACCGGTCTGGTCTGTTCCTTATCTGAAAAAGAGTTAAACTGCAAAACAGATTTATTTGTTAACAGTTTCTTCATATAACTAGCTAATGAACTATCAGCCTCCTGCTCTGCAGGCATGAGAGCTTTCCACTGAGGCACATAATATGCTCTCCCAAAAAATCATTTCAAAGGGAGTTAAACCCTTTACATTTGGAACCGTTCTCATACTCAGCAGTGCTAAAGGCAGACAGTATATCCAATTCTTTTGGGTCTCTTCTACTAGCTTCCTTAACTTGTTTTTTAAGGTACCATTGTACCTTTCCACCAGTCCTGTTGACTGTGGGTGGTAAGCACAATGGTTCTTTAAGGAGATACCAAAAAATCTCCCAAGCTGGTGAATCGTCTGATTCACAAAATGTGTGCCATTGTCACTATAAATCCTCTCCGGAATGCCAAATCTAGGGATTACTTCTTCTATCTGGGCTTTCGCCACTGTTGCTGCATCCGGGTTTTTGGTTGGAAAAGCTTCTGCCCATTTAGAAAACATGTCTGCAATAACTAAACAAAACTTCTTCCCTTCACATTTATTCAATTCTATAAAACCCATACAAATAGTATGGAAAGGGTATGGTGGTATAGGAAAACTTCCTTGCTTGGTTTTAAATGCTCCTTGTGCATGATGCTTGTTACAAGTATGACAAGCTGCACAAAATATTTTTGTGTAGTTTGTGTATCCGTATGTTTGGAATATTCGATTTACTAACTGTACCATCCCCCCTGTTGAGACATGGCACTGCCCATGGTTCAACAAAGCTGCATATCTAAATAAATTAGACGGCAATATCGGTTTTCTTTCTTTGGAAATGTACAGTCCATTCTCAAGAATTGCACCTCGTTTTACCCATTTTTGTTTTTCTGCTTTTGTAGTAAGCGTCTGCATTGTTTTTAACATGTCTAAATCTAAAATCTCAGAGGGTTGTAATTCCTCATTTAAAAGTAAAGTTTCTGAGTCTGAGGCTGCTTGCTTTGCAGCTGCATCAGCTCGTGCATTGCCTTTTGAAATCTTATCCTGCTGTTTTGTATGAGCTACACATTTACAAATAGCTACTTTGGTAGGTAACTGAATAGATTCTAATAACTCCAAAATAAATTGCGCATGATTAATAGGTTTTCCACTGGATGTTATCATTCCTCTATTTTTCTATTGTTGTGCAAATACATGTACTGTAGAAAAAGCATACTGACTGTCAGTATATATGTTTACACACTTGTTTTTTGCTAAAGTACATGCCCTTGTCAAAGCTATCAATTCCGCTGCTTGTGCAGATAAGTTGTGTGGTAAGGATTGAGCTTCTAAAATTTCAATGTCTGTAACTACTGCATACCCTACCAGATTCTTCCCTGTAGGACCCCTTCTGCATGAGCCGTCCACGTAATATGTCACCTCGGCATTATCCAAGGGCATATCTGTAAGATCTTGTCTAGGTAAAGCTAACTGTTCAATTTCCTGCAATCAGCTGTGTGGTGTGCCCTCCGCAGGAGTTGAGAGTAATGTCGATGGATTTAATGTCGTACATCGTTCAATTGTCATATGAGGTTGGCTCAGCAGTATAGTCATACATGAAAGATGTCTAGCAGGAGAAAGGTATGATACTTTCTCTTGCAGTAGAATTATTGCAACTGCATGAGGCACTCTCAATGTGAGAGGGTGGAATAACACCACTGAGGCCGAAGCCTGTACTGCCCTTGCGGCTGCAACTACTGCTTGTACACAGTGAGGCAAAGATCGCGCCACTGGGTCTAACTGTGATGAATAGTAGGCTATGGGGCGTTGTTTGTCCCCATGTTGTTGCATCAATACTGACGTCATATATCCTTGCTTACAATCTACGGTCTGAAAGAACCGTTTGTGATAATTTGGAAGTCCTAAAACTATTGAAGAAGCTATCAACTGCTTCAACCTGCAGAAAGCCGTTTCTGCTTCTGTTGTCCATTGTAAAATATCTTGTGCTGCCATTGGTGTCTTATATATCAAATCAGTCAGTGGACCAGATTCCAAAGCATAATTTGGTATCCAGCTCCAACAAAAATTAGTTGTTCCTAAGAAAGACATCATTTCTTTCTTGGTTGTTGGTTTGGGTGCTTCTTGCAAAATCGCTGTTTTTCTTTCCTCATCTAGTATTCTACCTTCATTGGATATTACATATCCTAGGTATCTAACTTGTTTTCTCCAAAGTTGTAACTTACTTTTGTTTACTTTGTGTCCTTGTGTTGCTAAAAATTTCAATAATGCTACTGTATCCTCCCTGCACTGTTGCTGGGTGGGGGCTGCTAGCAAGATGTCATCTACATAAAGTAGAATTTGACTACCTCCCGGTGGGGTAAATCCTGCCAGGTTGCTAGCCATTTCTTGTGCAAAAATTGTTGGGCTCTCACAATATCCCTGTGGTAGTCGAGTATACGTATACCTTTTACCCTGAAATGTAAATGCAAACCAATATTAACTATCAGGATGTATAGGTATTGAAAAGAAAGCATTGCTAATATCTACCACAGAGAAATACTTCTGTTGCGGTTCTAAATCATTTAACAAAGTATGTGGGTCTGGCACCGTAGGTGCTCTAGGTATTACTGCATTGTTTACAGCTTGTAAATCTTGTACCATCCGCCATTCCCCGTTTGCTTTTTTAACAGGAAATAGGGGTGTATTACATGGTGAATCAGGAGATTCTACCAGTACTCCTAGTTTGAGTAATGCTGCTATTATAGGCTTAATTCCTATTTCTGCATCCTTTCTCAAAGGGTATTGTCTTTTCTGTGGTCTGAAAGCTGACTTTGGGGTAATTGTAACTGATCCTGCTGTTCGAATAAGTCCTACATCTGACTTGCCTGTTGACCAGAGAGTTGTCGGAATTTCACATAAGGTCTTTTCTTCTTCTTCTAACAAGAATGCTAATCAGCTGTCCTCGCTAGATTGCAAGTGTACAGCTGGATGTGTCTGTGTCAACCAATTCAGTTTTTGTATTTGTATCCCTTGTTCTGATAGTTCTAAATCAGTCTGTTTCTCCCATCTTGTTACTTTTTCTCCTAAATCTGCCCATTTGACACTTTTGTTCTTTGTCAAGTTGACGTGGTAACCGATTCGATTTATACAATGCAAGGAATTCTTGAGGTAATGAACAGCTAACTACACTGTTCCCCTCAGTATCCCAGTACAAAGTACGCAAAACCAATCTAGTTGCACGATTTCTAAACAATTCTTGCTCATATTCTCTATCAGGTCCTGGTGTAGTACAGTAGTATAGAGTACAGTGTAACAAATGCTGTCGATCAGTGTCAATGGAGGGGGCTTTACTGATGGCTACGTTCATCAGTTCCTCGGTTACTGCCCCTGGACCAGTCGTGACTAGGTCCTGACTGTACCAGTAAAAAGTTTCACCCTCCGGTCACACTACAACGGTATCCATTTGTCTCTGTGCCTCCATACCTTGTACAGTTGGAACTACTGCTATGCCAAATATCTGCATAAGGTCCCTGCCCAATAGGTTTACTGGACACTTTGCAGAAACAACTATTTTACTTCTCTGGGTCATACCTGAAACAGGGTCAGTTATTGCTATATCATGGGAAAGTGATTCCCTGTATAGCTCTCCATTTGCGGCTTTTACTAGTATATAATCAGGTGATTCGGATTGTTCTGGTCTTGGAGGGGTGTATCAAAGTCCGTGACGCTCCTGAGTCACACAGGAATTTGACTTCCCTTCCCTCCACCAGAAGTGTAACTTCCGGTTTTGTATCCGCTAAGTAGAACTCTAAGCTCAATAATGCTAAGTCCAAAATTTCACTTTCTTCATCCTCCATATCTATTTGCACTTCCTCTACTCCTTCTATCACATTTACATTTTTTTCTGTTTATTAACTTTTCCTGATGATTTCTGACTTTCACTTGATGTATCCTCACTATCATATAGTCAGTCCTCATCTCCCTTATCTTCTGTAATTACCTTTTTGTTTTGCCTACAATCCCTTGCTAGATGCCCTTTTTTCCCGCATTTGAAGCATTCACCTCTCTTTTTCCTCTCTTCAAAATCTTCTGATCGTTTATCAGACTGTTTGTTTCCCTGGGCATTCTTTTTGCCCTTTTTACCTGACTGTAATACAAATACTTCAGCTCCGTCTTCAGCAGTGAAGACTTGTGCCTTTTTTTTCTTTTTACTATTAAAATGTCTCTCAGCATGTCTAGCGTATTTGAGTAAGGCTTGTAGCCTCCCTGTTCGATGATCTATCATATGCTTCGTAATGAAGCTACTAATAGGTGCAATGCAACCCTTCAAAAATGCATTTTTTAATTGTTGTTCATACGGGGAATCATTCGTTTGGTTCTCAGGAACCAACATACCGCTATGATTATTAAAACATTCTAATAATCTAGCATAATATCCATCTATTGTCTCATTTTCCTGTTGTATGCATTGATTAATGCAAGTCCAGTCTGCTCTATGTTTCCATTTCTCAGAGATTCGGTCTGTCAGACCTTTTACTCTGTTGTCTAACTCTGCGTCACTATGTGGGAGTGGTCTAAGCTCTGCATTACGAGGATTCCAGGTGCCACAAATCATGTGCCAATCTGGACCTATAATTTGTCTTACTACTTTTTCTACTTCTTCCCCATTCAAGTGGTAACTTAACCTCATGCCTTGTAAATCTTCTAAAAATTTCGTAAAATTAACTTTCGGATGGGGGATTCCCTCAGTAGCCTTCCGGATGTCCTCCGGTGTCCATAGTCTATATACTAAGAGTATTGGGTCTTGCCCTTCCTGTCCTGCCTGAGGATTTGGAACTTCTATAAGTGGGCATATTTCTTCTTCACTCTCATCCTGTAGATTTCTCTCTGTTTGGTATGATTCTGTGTCCCTATGTGTTTTACGTGTTCGGGACCTAGTCTCAATAGGATCTCTAACAAATGGTTGTGGTCTTACTGAAACTTCAGGATAATGCGGAGGTGGACCGGCCTGTCCACTTGCTTCATATCCTGAAAAGGGTAAGGGAGGGGGTAAGGGAGGAGGAGCTGTCGCTATTGCCAAGTTATTATCCTCTTTGTCTAAAAATAATGTTTTTGAATTTTTAAGCTTCTGTTCTCTACGATTTGCTTCCTCAATCCACCTGTGTGCTTGAGGAATGCCTAGTTGGCATTGCTTTTTTGCCTGACCTCCTGCATCAGATTTAAGCTGTTTAAGGAGTTTAACTAGTGAAGGTTTATCTAGTTTACCATCAAATTCATATTTATTAACCCATTTCGTATAATACCTAATGTTATCAGAACGTTGTAATTGCATGTATTTTGCATCTTCGCTTAGGGGCGGATCTCGCGAGGTTTTAGTGCACTGATTACCCATGTCAAAGAAAATGTTACGTAACCCTTTTTTATCACGTGATATCAAGTTCTTAGTTCCTGTTTACAGTTTATCTAGAATAACTGTCTACCTTATTCTGTTACCCTGATCTATGACCAAATATACAGTACTTCCTTTTGTCCCTGATCTGCAAAAGAAAATCTTGACAACAATATAATGTAACCTAGTCCCTGATCTAAAACAGAAAAAAGGCAAATTCTTCCTACCTGAGCCTCCGGTATTGAAAATCGTTCAAGTTCTGCTCTTCGGCCTCAGATCAGAAAGTGGCCAGCCTCTTTACACACGACAATTCAGTCGGAGGTCTTTTTACTCAAGAAGAACCATTTTGATAACTTCTCCTGCACAGTATTCGACCACCGATACGCTCTGATCTGCAGCTTACCAAGGGAATTCCGTCTCGAAAGGACCAAACTGTTAAATAAAATTAAGAGTTCAATACACAGGAGGTTCAGATTCAAAAGTTTACTAGTGTACACCAGGAGGCAAAAAACGTACAAGTACAAAATTTTGTCTGACATGAAACAGGAAGCACACAATTTTATATAGGTTTAACATTTAGCTATGCCCACCTTACTGACGTGATGTGTCACAGGGCATCTACATCACTTTAGCTTACAAGCCTCTATTCTTTTACTCTGCTGATGCAGTATATTTTAAAAAGGCCTTGCTATCCAGCTGGTCAGTCATAATGTCTTTCTGTAAAGTTACTTGTTCAAGGTTTCATATCAGTTCGAATACAATAGCAGCTTCAGTCTTTTAATGCATGCCTTTGTTCTGTTACACTTTCTCACACAGCTGCATGCTATCTAAGTAACACATATACAAGGCCATCTCATTCCGACAGGAAAGAGCAGAAGATTTCATTATTTCACACATTTAATTTCCTGACCCAGCAGATAATCACTTGCTAAAAGCATAAACATTAAAACTTGCTAAGCTAGCATTCTGTCAGGGTCAGGGATCAGCTTTTGCTTCAAGCCACACTGCAGTTTCAAAACTACTTCACATTTAGACATGAATTAATTTTACTACTATATGATTAATAGAATAAAATGCATTATATACTACTTTGCTTTTAAACTAGCATTTCTCATGTATTCAAATACACATTTTTCTAACAGTTGTACAGGAAATCCACAATTTTATGGCTATGAAGTATACGCTTTAGTGAGAAAAGTTTGAAATAGGGGTTGTACATAAGCGGAAATGGAATACATCTGTCTGATACTACTTCTAAAGTTTGCTGGTTAAGAATATGATATACTACAGTCAAGGGAGTTTAGAATATACTATCTTAATGCCACAGACAAAGCTGGAAGGAAAACTTAGTTTGAATAATAGAGAACAAAAGAATAATTAACCTTTTAAATGCTTTTAATGCATTTATGCTCATAGCAAAGAAAATGCCATTATAATACTAGTTAATAGTCAAAAGGGAGTCTATTGTGAAGGTCCGAATCAGATATTTCCCTAGGTTTGATAAATCTCATCTAAAATGAGGAGATTATATGATAGCAGACTTTAACTGGTCAACAGAAACCATAGTGCACAATTTCAAATTAAAATTTATTAAAGTGATGATCGGATAATTAAATGGATCATAAAAGTAAGTACTGGTTTGAAGAATTGGATATAGACCCGTGATGCCTTTGTTAAGCATAACTACTAAATGCCTAACTAAAATAGAACTTAACTAACTTGAAGGTAGTTTATAGAAATCTATTATATAACCAACCAGTCATGGAGCTTTATTCTCCTTCAGTAAAACTTGCATGAAAATAGGTTGCAGAAATCTGTTATATCTCTTCTATAGTGATTTGAGTGCAGCTTAAATTTTATCTTGTGTAGTTAGTAACTGACTTTTATATATTTTCTTTAAGTTAGGAAAATATTTCAGAAAGAGTTCATTACTGATATATTGATATATTTTTCTGAAGGTAGTACATCTGTATTGCCATGTAGCGTATAATTATTATTATTATTATTATAGATCTCATAAACAAGGACATAGGCAATCTCCAAGTACATGACCCCACCCAGTTCAGATTCATCAAGGGCAGATCTTGACTGCCAAACCTGGTTGACTTCTTTGTGACTGTCACAAAGGCCCTGGATGAGGGAAAGTCAGCACATACAGCTTACCTTGACTTGGCCAAGGCCTTTGACACAATCCCCCACTAAGGCATCATTGAAAAGCTAACACAACTTGGTGTAAATCCCTATCTCATCAGGTGGTTGGCCAACTGCTTCATCGACAGGACCCTCAAAGTCAAAATAGGCACCTCCACCTCCAATAGCAGATCTGTCACGAATGGAGTTCCCCAGGGATCTGTCCTGGGACCCCTACTGTTTGGTATCTATTTCTCAGAGGTACAGACAAAGACAAAAGGCCTGTGGCTGACCAAGTTTGCTGATGACTGTAAGTTAGGTGCTGTCATTGACTCACCAAATGATGTTAACATACCACAAGAGGGTCTCACAGCAACTGATGACTGGTGCCAAAGTCATGGACTCAAGCTAAATGCAAAAAAAGTATCATCATACCATTCGACAAAAATACAACCCCTACTGATTACCACATTGATGGTAAAACCCTAAGCACACAACCTTTGGTGAAAGACCTGGGTACTCAGTTTGATAACAACCTCACATTTGACCATCATGTGGCAGCAGTGGTCAGAAAAGCCTTCTGCTTAGTTCATCTCATAAGTAAAGGGGTTGCATCCAGAAAAAAAGGAAGTTATTACCTCTCTATAATCCTCCCTCATTAGACCAATAATTGAGTATAACACCCTGTTTGGGATGTACCTCTCCAAACATTTGCACCAACTGGAAAAGCCACTGAAATACCTCACGAAGAGAATCCATGGCCTTCAACACCTGTCCTATGCAGACGGTTCAAATCACTATCAATCTACTCGGTATCGTACAGATTGCTCAGGGGTGATCTGTCTCTCTCCTACAAGACATTCTCAGACTCTGCCCTACTAGAGATGCTCTATATCCGTACGTCTATCTCCTCACACACTACCCACTCAAATGGCCAGAACCTAATATGTAACATTAACAAAACCTGCTGGAGAGACAGGTTTGTCTCCCAGAAGCTGCCCCATCTATGGAATAGACTTCCCATTCATGTCAAACAGAGCACCTCGCTGACCCTCATCAAGCACAACCTTGATGAGTGGATAGGAAACCACAAATTCATCCCAGGGATTCCACCTGTGTCCCTCATTGACATGGGTGACAGGTGCTGACTGAGGTTTATTTTTGAAGATAAACACTTGGCTCGGCTTGTAAGGGCCGCAAAGCCATTAGCCTAGTAACCTCCTGTGATCCTATGATCAGATTAAAAAAATCTTAAACCACCTTGTCTGAGCTGTAATACATATCATCTTTTATTCCAAGACTTTTACTATGGGAATGACCTTAACTAGTATGTTGAAATGAATCTGGACCATTCTAAATACTCTGCTGTTAACTTAGACTCTGTTCATAAAAATTCAGAAAACTTTTAATGGAAATTGAGAGAACATTCAACATTGCTGCCTTAACATATATTTTATTTCTTTGTTTAGTTTTTCCAGATATTTAGCTTTTTTAGTACTGTGACAGAAATGTTACCCATTTCCTAAGACAGGGTATAATTATAGTCTATGAAATCACTTTTAGCTCCGTCATTAATGTTGAAAAACGTGTTCTTGTCAGCATTTGCAATGTACCCAGAATCTCTTAATTCTGTCGTTCATACGGGGTTACCTGTAATGACTACATGTTTTAATTTGCTTAGAAGTCCTGTTTTATTACTGCATTTGCTTCTACTACTACTACTGGAGCTATCTGGGTGTCCTTATTTCATAATTTCCTAGTCTCTGCTTGTATGTGTTGATATTGTATAACTTAGAGTTTGTAAGATGATACTGGGTGTAGGAGTTTTAATAATCAGTGCTGCTTTTATCTTTTCTCCGTCTACAGTACCTTGTTTCATTGCTTCTTCCTTCTTATCTGTTGCTATTAGATTATCCCTTGTGATCATTGCATCTTCATTTTCAATATTTTTTGTGGTTCATGTTTTCATTGCCTCCCAGCTGCCTGTATGTTGTAATATTTACTTAGAAAGAAAAAAACTGTGTTTACTGAGAGAGATGTTTCCCATGTCTCACTACATTTGATTTCGATACATCTCACTTAGAAAGATTTTCTGTTTTTTTTTTTTTTTTTTTTTTTTTGTTGCTCATCTAGTCAGGATGCAATAGACAAGACTTTGTGGGTTCTGTTCAAACAGCTTTATTATATACAAACACATCAAGATTGCAGCTTAATAACTTTAACTTGGATAAACTTATAAACAAACTACATACTACACTCATACATGTTCACTCTCTGGCTGCACTCTCAAAATGGCACTGAGTATCACATGCTTGCTATTTATACATGCATGTTCAGTCCTTGAAACGCTTCTTAAAGATACAGCACATACTCTGTTCTAAACTTTTAACTTACTATTATCATTTTTTATGCCTGTATTTCTTTTAAATCGTTTTTCTTTTGTTATTAAAAACATTGCACATGCACTTAAATATTAAGATATCTCTCTTGGTAGGTTACATATGTTGTTATTTTACTGCATATAAAATGATTTTTATTAAAACTTATAATGCACCATTAAATGTAACTGAGGTTTCTGCTGTCCTTTCAGAAATAGATCTTGTTTACTACCATTGCTTGTAAGGATAGACTCTGGTTTTCTAGCAACCCTTAATAACATAAAGTGGATATCATGGAATGAAAGAATGCACAAATGAATGAATATGTGAGTGAGTGAGTGAGTGAGTGAGTGAGTGAGTGAGTGAGTGAGTGAGTGAGTGAGTGAGTGAGTGAGTGAGTGAGTGAGTCAGTGAGTCAGTGAGTGAGTGAGTGAAATAAAGAATGAATGAATATGATCTTTTAGTTTACCTACCTGCAACCAATGTGTGACAGGCAGGTCAGATTTCATATAAAGTAATATTCTACATTTCATTATCTAAATATAACATTTATTTTCAAGTATAGTGTTTTGCTTCTGCTTTTTAGTTTCATAATAAAAAAGCAGATTGTGCAACTAAGATTCTACAAGCGTTTACAGTGTTGTCCTTAAAGAAGTTGATATCATTCTCTGACATTAAGAAGGGACTGACTTTTAAAGTCATATTTTTGTCTGGTAAGATACCTGTTACATACTTGTATGATAGCTGTCATAATATTACGATCACGGTGTAGCTGGTTTTGATGATATGTTATCAGTTGCTCTGTTGTGAGCCTATATATCACAGACTTTAGGGAAAGTACCCAAGTTGTAGATTTTGTAGGATAAAAACCTAAAAGAAGCTTTTATATAGCACATCTAAAAAGAGTAGTGAAAAACACTTCTGACAGCATACGGAAAAAATCTGATATACAGTCAGTGTATGTTGAATCTGATAAAGAGTTTAAAAAGTTTCTTTCTGACAAACAATGTTTTCATTGAATAGTTTGCATTTTGAGGTGGCAAACTTGTAAATTAATTACTCAGACAAAAGTTATAACTAATGTAATTGCACAATGTTATCAGAAGCTGCTTGGAACACATTTAATTTGGTAGGACTAGAAGAATGAGTATGTCATCCACAGTTATACAGATGTATTAGTCTGCCAAAGAGAGGCATTTGGTAATGGCATGAGTGAGTGTGGATCTGGCTCTTATTTCTGCTATCTGGCTGACATAAGCTATTAGGGTGTCTAGTGGGTTGAGAAGGTTTAGCCAAGGATTTCTTTAATACCTCAGCACATCTTGAAGTGATATCTTGATGCTAGAGTTGTGTGGCATTGTTAAGATTATGCTTATTGACAGGGGGGTGGGATGGAGAAACTGCCTACCATTCAGATAAATATGTACATGTTTAGACCAGAATGTTTTAGAAGAAGTGGGTTTTCTCCTTCCTATTCACACTGTTCTACCTGCTGTTTATGTTCTCTCCTGTCCTGTTCACATTACCCAGACCCTTAGAAGCAACACTTAGTTGGGACCAATATGATTTATTCATTTCATTCCGCTGTAAGAGAAAACACATTCTTTCTCATAAGTCCTAGTTTTGAAGTAATTTCTTCTTTTTCCTGCATACAATTTATTTCTCATAAAATTCTATCTGTTCTAGGAGCATCAGTCTTTGAGCTTCCAACATCTCTTTCTTATACTCAGATAAGTGTTGTATCATGTTTTTTAAACACATTACCTTAACAGTAAGCATATTTGCTTTTATTTGTCATACTGCCTCAACATATTTATAAGCTATAAGGAACAAACTAATGCCACATTCTCTCACAGTGAAGTCTTCAAAGTCTACTACAAAATTAAAAGAAAACTTCATTCAGACTCAGCCCTGTAAGGACTGTTTCCTTTAATAAATACTGTCATAAAAGATAAATGCTTGTTGCATAATTAATTGCCTTTTTTCATACAGAATAATAACTCATAAATAATATTCTCCAAATATTAGTCCACTAATATTAAATCTTGAGCAGAATCATTTACTCCAGCCTTTGCATTGTAGTAGTTCTTGTTTTAAGGAAAGCATTCCTCTTCTTGATAATAGTAGCAAAATACCAGAAAATGAAATAATTAACCAGAAAATATTTCCTGTACTCCATACACCAGCCTGGAATTCATAAGAAACAATCTGTAAACTATATGAGAACAAAACCATACGTTTTTAAAACTCTACTCTGCTAATATTTTGCCCCCACCCCCAGATTACTGATACAATAGCACAAAACAAATAATTTATAACAGAAATTAATTTCCACTAATAGGAAAATAACAATTCATGACAAAACAGACAAGCCTTGAGACCCTGCCACAAAGAAGTTAATTTAAAAAGTAATTATAAAGATGTTTCATTTACAATAAATAAGCACAATAGATATCCTAACAAGAATACATTATAATAAATATCATATTCTGTTAAAAAATAACTCCATGGATAATATATCACACTAAAAATCTAATATCAAAATGAGTGTTTAGTCCTATAGGTTGCAGTGTCATAAACACAAAAATAAACCTCACCTTCTTTTCCTTTAAATATGCAATAGTTCTGTATACAATTGTGAGTGTTCAAAGTGCTATACAACCACATCCTGCAAAAGACACAGTGCTACTGGTACAGAAATGGAAGCAGTCTGACCATCTCTGATATGTCCTTCTATTATAGCTTTTCTTTTAGTTTGCCCTATGTAATATGCATGGGCAAATAATAGTTTAAACATTGTAGACTTATGATAGCCCTTATACTGAGACACATTAAAAGAATATCCATTAAGGAAAGCATATTCTGTTTTTCATGGACATCATCTGTAATTTTGAATGATTTTCTTTTGGTTCCTGGTGCATATTATGTGCAGTTTATATATCTGGTTAGAAAAGAAGCTTTACCATATTTATTTCAAATAAATTATTATTATTATTATTGTGATTATTATTATTACTATTATTAGCAGGAATAGCAGTAGCATCATTATTATTATTATTATTACGTAATTGATAATGTTTGTGACTTTTTATTATGCATTTCACTAGTAAATCTAATTGTATCTCCCCTTAGAATTGGTAGTGCTTAAATTAAAAAAAATGTTTTGAATGTTTTGTTTTAAATGTTCATGACACATTGTCATCTTGCTTTGTTA